>NC_041387.1:493091749-493119789 GCF_002162155.2 Triticum dicoccoides
CTCCGAGTGGAGAGCAATCGTCCCAATCGGAGGCTTAGCTCCGACCCCGTACTCGCCTAAGTCAAAAAACACTCTGAGTGGACAGCAATCCTCCCACTCCGGGGCTTAGCTGCGACCACGTAATCGTCTAAGTTAAAAAACACTCTGAGTGGAGAGCAATCCTCCCACTCTGAGGCTTAGCTGCGACCCCGTACTCGCCTAAGTTTAAAAAAACACTTAGAGTGGAGAGCAATCCTCCCACTCGGCGGCTTAGCTGCGACCCCGTACTCGCCTAAGTTTCAAAGAAACTCTAAGCTACGCCACAAGTACAATGTACACTCCATCCCGGTCCGCAAGGACGACGAGGTGTCAACTAAACACATCGTCAGAGCTGCGTCACAAGTATAGCGCACGCTTCATCCCGGTCCGCAAGGACGACGAGGTGTCGACTAAACACATCGTCAGAGCAGCGTCACAAGTACAACGCATGCTCCATCCCGATCCGCAAGGACGACGAGGTGTTGACTGAACACATTGTTAGAGCTGCGTCACAAGTACAACGTACTCTCCATCTCGATCACGTCGTCCAAGCCACTCGATGAAGAGTGGAAGGGTCAAGTTCCACTCAGAATCGAAAAACATCCGAAAGCGATAAAGCCATCATATTCAAAGAAAACCAATTTCAGATAAATCCCGCAAAAGTTCAGAACCACAGCGGGTAGAAGTACTCAGGTGTTAGGCCTGAAAGAGTTTAACGGTTACAAAATCACTCGGCATTCTGAGGCCAATAAAGGTGGGGCATAATGTTTGTTCACTCGGGGGGAGGAGGACTTGCTGGCTCAATGCAGCTGTCAAGATCAATGTTGTCTGTGAGACAAGTAGCGACATCGATGAAGGTGTCCATGAAGGACTAGAAGCTGAGCTTCTTAGTGTTGGCAACCTTGAGAGCCGCCAGCTTGTCTTCTCTGACATCCTTGTTGTGGACTCAAACCAACACAGAGCAACATCAACGCCGCAACAAGCAGACGACTTCTTCCACTCTTGCACTCGACCAGGGATTTCGTTCAGTCGAGTCATCAGAGACTCGAGATCGTTCTGGAGTTCCGCTTGAGGCCAGAGTTCAGTGTCAATCCGCAACATCGCCACCTTTAGACGAGCAAGATAATCCACAGCACTGTCCAGGCGAGACTCCAATCGCAACATGTTCATCGCGACATCATCTTTGACAGGAGAGTTTATAGGGTCAAGACCTATCTCGATCCGCCCAGTCTCTGCTTCAAAGTCTTGACAGAATTCTGCACAGTCGGAAAAGCAGTGGGTCGACAGTTAAGTAAGATGTGTCAGTCGACATCGACAAATCAGTCGGATAATAGGAAATGCCTTCAAGCTTCAAGACTAGTTTCTCGGCAAGCCGTCCCAGATAAGCCTCCAGTTCGCCCTTCTTTGCCGTGAGACTTCCAACCTTGTCAATCAAGGTATCCTTGTCCTTCTTCAGCCTCGCAACCTCTTTGTTGGCTTCAGTAACGACAGTCTTCATCTTGGAGTTCTCCTCTTCCAACTTGTTGAATGAGGCTAGCTTCTTATCGACAAGTGTCATTTTCTCTCGCGCCTCCTTTTGAGCTGCGGCAAGGTCTTGATCCTTCTTCTCCAAAGCCTGCTTCATTTTCTCTAAAGAAATAACATTCTTGAGACGAGCTTGGAGTTGACGGTTTTCACTATGCACATCTGTTCGAGTGGAGTCACTCGGTTCAAGAGACTTAAAGAAAAAACGGCATAAGGTGGACAGTCGACGAATTATTACCTCCCATGGTAGTTGCTTCTTCCTGGGCCTTCTGGAGATTATTCTTGGCCAGCTCCAAGTCGAGGTTGAGGCAGATCTGCTTCTCCTCCATTTCAGCAAATTGGGCTCCAAGATCACAAGATTTCTATAGTCAGCAAATAAGATATGTCAGTCGATAGAAACAAAGGCCAATCATAGCGAAAATTTCTCTAAGACTACCACCGAATCAAACATTCAATAGTAGTATCGGGGACTACATCCAGTGGGTGCACTTGGTGTGCCCCCACTGGTCCATTTTTTCACTCGGCATGGTCTGCCTAGCACGAGTATACAAAAAAAAGAAGAAAAGAGAGATTATCAGACCCCAGCCGACTACCAGCAGTCGACCGCGGTCTCGGGGACTACACCTAGTGGGTGCACTCAGCGTGCCCCCACTGGTCTGGATTCCACTCGGATCAAGCTATTCAACCGAGTGAAAGAACAATGAAGTAACATTCGACAAAGACCCCCACCGCATCAAACACCCGATGGCGGTCTCGGGGACTACACCCAGTGGGTGCACTCTGCGTGCCCCCACTGGTTCAGAAAAACAGTTGAGTCAAGTAGAAGAACTATTCAACACTAAGTCAAAACACCCAGTGGGTGATTGGATGCAAAATGTAGACTCATGATAGATGCACATAAAGGTTCCAAAACGCTCATGCAGGGACATCTTACGGACAAGGAAGCAGCAGTTGCAACTACCACATCGTAACAAGGCAAAAATCAAATCGAGAGATCATTCGGAAACCAACTGACCTTGCCATTGATATGCATAGCAGAGCTGGCATTGTAGGCATCCCGACTGGCCTTGTGCACCACCTTCATCTGCTCCATCATAAGGCTTGCTTGGAGTAGGGCTTCCCTGGCGGCACTCGCCGGGTCTTCTGGAGTGTGATGTTCAGCAAAGAGCGATGACGGCAATGCAGTCGGAGCGATCACAGGATCTGAAGCATGGAGCTATGCAGGTGATACGTCTCCGTCGTATTTACAATTTTTGATTGTTCCATGCCAATATTATTCAACTTTCATATACTTTTGGCAACTTTTTATATTATTTTCGGGACTAACATATTGATCCAGTGCCCAGTGCCAGTTCCTGTTTGTTGCATGTTTTATGTTTCGCAAAAACCCCATATCAAACGGAGTCCAAACGGGATAAAAACGAACGGAGGATATTTTTGGAATATTTATGATTTTTGGGAAGAAAACCCAATGCCAGACGGTGCCCGAGGGGGCCACGAGGCAGGGGGCGCGCCCCTGACCCTCGTGGGCACCCCAAAAGGCGGTTGACACTCTTCTTTTTCCACAAGAAAGCTAATTTTCGGAGAAAAATCTGGGCGAAGGTTTCAACCCAATCGGAGTTACGGATCTCCGGATATAAAAGAAATGGTGAAAGGGCAGAATCAGAGAACACAGAAACAGAGAGAGACAAAGAGACAGATCCAATCTCGGAGGGGCTCTCGCCCCTCCCAAGCCATGGAGGCCATGGACCAGAGGGGAAACCCTTCTCCCATCTAGGGAGAAGGTCAAGGAAGAATAAGAAGAAGAAGAAGAAGAAGAAGAAGAAGAAGAAGAAGAAGAAGAAGAAGAAGAAGAAGAAGAAGAAGAAGAAGAAGAAGAAGAAGAAGAAGAAGAAGAAGAAGAAGAAGAAGAAGAAGAAGAAGGGGGCTCTCTCCCCCTTGCTTCTGGTGGCGCCGAAACGCCGCCGGGGGCCATCATCATCACCGCGATCTACACCAACACCTCCGCCATCTTCACCAACATCTCCATCACCTTCCCCCATCTATATTCAATGGTCCACTCTCCCGCAACCCGATGTACCCTCTACTTGAACATGGTGGTTTATGCTTCATATTATTATCCAATGATGTGTTGCCATCCTATGATGTCTGAGTAGATTTTCGTTGTCCTACCAGTGATTGATGAATTGCTATGATTGGTTTAATTTTCTTGTGGTTATGTTGCTGGCCTATTGTGCCCTCCGTGTTGCGCAAGCGTGAGGGATTCCCGCTGTAGGGTGTTGCAATATGTTCATGATTCGCTTATAGTGGGTTGCTTGAGTGACAGAAGCATAAACCCGAGTAAGGGGGTTGTGGCGTATGGGTTAAAGGGGACTTGATGCTTTAATGCTATGGTTGGGTTTTACCTTAATGATCTTTAGTAGTTGCGGATGCTTGCTAGAGTTCCAATCATAAGTGCATATGATCCATGAAGAGAAAGTATGTTAGCTTATGCCTCTCCCACATAAAACTTGCTATCGGTCTAGTAAAGTAGTCAATTGCTTAGGGACAATTTCACAACTCCTACCACCACTTTTCGACACTCATTATATTTACTTCATTGCTTCTTTATCTAAACAGCCCCTACTTTTTATTTACGTGTTCTTTATTATCTTGCAAACCTATCCTATCACACCTACAAAGTACTTCTAGTTTCATACTTGTTCTAGGTAAAGCGAACGTCAAGTGTGCGTAGAGTTGTATCGGTGGTCGATAGAACTTGAGGGAATATTTGTTCTACCTTTAGCTCCTCGTTGGGTTCGACACTCTTACTTATCAAAAGAGGCTACAAGTGATCCCCTACACTTGTGGGTTATCAAGACCTTTTTCTGGCGCCGTTGCCGGGGAGTCATAGCGTGGGATGAATATTCTCGTGTGTGCTTGTTTGCTTTATCACTAAGAAATTTTTATTTGTTGTTCTTAGTTGTTCTCTATCTTTAGTTATGGATATGGAACATGAAATACCAAAAAAATTAGGTGTACTTGCTACTCATGGAGATGGGGAACCTCCTAAAACCCTCGATGTTGATTATGTGAAAAATATTATGTACTACTTTGATAATCCTGAGAAAACCCCATTCAATTATGTTATGGGAGACACGTTGGATCAACGTGAATACTTTAGGGATTATCGCTTGACACAAAAAGGGAAATTATTACGGGATCAAATTCATATGTTGCATTGGTATGCTCGTGAACTATGCTTGAGATATGATTATACTTGTTGCTCTAGGATGAAGGCTCCACACCTTTCCTTTTCATGCAAATTTAATGATAATGAAACCTTGGCTTCTTATGCTAATGGTATATATGATTACTATGATGTGGAACAAATAGAAGAATTTGTTGCTTTTATGGGTGCTTATGAGATTGAATCTTTGTTTAAAACGTGTGAAGATCTTGATGATGCTGTTTACAGACCTGAAATTTTTACTATACTTAAATATTGCTATGAAAATTATGAATATAATGCCGATATTGATGCATTTATTGAGGAAATCTCCGCTGTCCAAGAAGAGACTAATATTTTGCAGGAGCCTATGGAAGAAGAAATTGATGAAACTGTGAGCTCATTGGATGAAAAAGATGATGAGGAGAGAGAAGAACAAAAGGAGGAAGAGCGGATTAGCTACCCGTACCCACCTTCTAATGAGAGTAACTCTTCAACTCATACATAGTTTAATTCCCCTTCGTGCTTACCGAAGGATGATTGCTTTGGTGATTGTTATGATCCCGTTGATTCTCTTGAAATATCCCTTTTTGATGATGCTTGCTATGCTTGTGGCCAAGACGCCAATATGAATTATGCTTATGGAGATGAACTCGCTATAGTTCCTTATGTTAAACATGAAATTGTTGCTATTGCACCCACGCATGATAGTCCTATTATCTTTTTGAATTCTCCAAACTACACTATATCAGAGAAGTTTTTGCTTATTAAGGATTATATTGATGGGTTGCATTTTACTACTACACATGATGATTTTGATAGATATAATATGCATGTGCTTGCTGCTCCTACTTGCCATTATTATGAGAGAGGAACTATATCTCCACCTCTCTATGTTTCCCACACGATACAATTGCAAGAAACTATTTATAATATGGATTGGCCTTTACTATGTGTGCATGAATTGTTCTTTTATGACATGCCGATGCATAGGAAGAGAGTTAGACTTCGTTGTTGCATGATATATGTTACTTTGTGCTCACTACTAAATCACAAATCATTGTTAATTAAAATTGGCTTTGATATACCTTGGGATCCGGGTGGATTCATTACTTGAGCACTATATGCCTAGCTTAATGGCTTTAAAGAAAGCGCTGCCAGGGAGACAACCCGTAAGTTTTAGAGAGTCATTTATTTTTGTTGAGTGCTTTTATATAGTCTAAAAACAAAAAAAATAAAGAGGGGAACCCAAAACTTTTCAAAAAGGAAAGTGAAAGTGAGAAAGACAAGCATTGTTGAAGTGGGAGATCTCCTTGAACTTTGTTCATGCTCACGGAAACTTTGTGAATATTAATTACAGAAACTTTTCATCAAAAATAACTATCCCCTTGTACCATTCCATTGTATTATAAAAATAATGTTCCAAGGTTTGCCTTTAGGATGTTTACAATGCTTGTTGGTTTGTGCGGTGGAGGACAGAAACTTTGGCTGTAGTGCGCGATTTTACATTTTTTACTGGAACGTCAAACGGTTCTGAAACTTTTTGCACTGTCTTTATGTACAAATTTTTTATTTTTATTAATTTTGGTAGAATTTTTGGGGTACCAGAAGTATGGTGAATGTTCATATTTCTACAGACTGTTCTGTTTTCGACAGATTCTGTTTTTTATGCATAGTTTACTTGTTTTGATGAAACTGTCAATTTCTATCAGTGGATTAAGCCATGGAAAAGTTATATTAAAGTAGACACAATGCAAAAACAAAATATGAATTGGTTTGCAACAGTACGTAGAGTCGTGATTTGAAGTTTGGATTGCCTGTTCCTCTTCACATAGAAAACCGCCATTTGTAGAATGCTCTTTTGCTTCACCTATATTTGTTAGAGCATGGGAATATCTTTTGTAGAAAGAATTGAACTCTCTTGCTTCACTTATATCTATTTAGAGAGATGACAGTAATTGGTCATTCACATGGTTAGTCATAAAATCCTACATAAACTTGTAGATCGCTGAATATGATATGTTTGATTCCTTGCAATAGTTTTGCGATATAAAGATGGTGATATTAGAGCCATGCTAGTGGGTAGTTGTGGATTGTAGAAATACTTGTATTGAAGTTTGTGATTCCCGTAGCATGCATGTATGGTGAACCATTATGTAACGAAGTTGGAGCACGAGGTATTTATTGATTGTCCTCCTTATGAGTGGCGGTCGGGGACGAGCGATGGTCTTTCCTACCAATCTATCCCCCTAGGAGCATGCAATTAGTACTTTGTTTCAATGACTAATAAATTTTTGCAATAAGTATGTGAGTTCTTTATGACTAATGTTGAGTCCATGGATTATACTCACTCTCACCCTTCCATCATTGCTAGCCTCTTCGGTACCGTGCATTGCCCTTTCCCACCTCAAGAGTTGGTGCAAACTTCGCCGGTGCATCCAAACCCTGTGATACGATACGCTCTATCACACAAAAGCCTCCTTATATCTTCCTCAAAACAGCCACCATACCTACCTATCATGGCATTTCCATAGCCATTCCTAGATATATTGCCATGCAACTTCCATCATCATCATATACATGACTTGAGCATTCATTGTCATATTGCCTTGCATGATCGTAAGATAGCTTGCATGATATTTTCATGGCTTGTCCGTTATTTTGATGTCATTGCTATGCTAGATCATTGCACATCCCGGTACACCACCGGAGGCATTCATATAGAGTCATATCTTTATTCTAGTATCGAGTTGTAATATTGAGTTGTAAGTAAATAAAGTGTGATGATCATCATTATAGAGCATTTCCCCATAAAAAAAAGAGGCCAAAGAAGCCTAAATAAAAAAAGGGGGTCCAAAGAAGCCCGCCCAAAAAAAGAAAAAAGAAAAAAGGGGCAATGTTATTATCCTTTTACCACATTTGTGCTTCAAAGTAGCACCATGTTCTTCATATAGAGAGTCTCCTATGTTGTCACTTTCATATACTAGTGGGAATTTTTCATTATAGAACTTGGCTTGTATATCCCAACGATGGGCTTCCTCAAAATGCCCTAGGTCTTCGTGAGAAGACGAGTTGGATGCACACCCACTTAGTTTCAGTTTGAGCTTTCATACACTTATAGCTCTTAGTGCATCCGTTGCATGGCAATCCCTACTACTCGCATTGACATCAATTTATGGGTGTCGGTGTCAAAACCGGCGGATCTCGGGTAGGGGGTCCCGAACTGTGCGTCTAGGCGGATGGTAACAAGAGACAAGGGACACGATGTTTTACCCAGGTTCGGGCCCTCTTGATGGAGGTAAAACCCTACGTCCTGCTTGATTAATATTGATGATGTGTGTTACAAGAGTGGATCTACCACGAGATCAAGGAGGCTAAACCCCAGAAGCTAGCCTATGGTATGATTGTTGTCCGTCCTATGGACTAAAGCCATCCGGTTTATATAGACACTGGAGAGGGCTAGGGTTACACAGAGTCGGTTACAATGGTAGGAAATCTACATATCCGTATCGCCAAGCTTGCCTTCCACGCCAAGGAAAGTCCCATCCGGACACGGGACGAAGTCTTCAATCTTGTATCTTCATAGTCTTTGAGTCCGGCCGATCATGATAGTTCGGCTATCCGGACACCCCCTAGTCCGGAACTCCCTCAGTAGCCCCTGAACCAGGCTTCAATGACGACGAGTCCCGCGCGCATGTTGTCTTCGGCATTGCAAGGCGGGTTCTTCCTCCAAATAATTTATAGAAGATTGTGAACACCAGGATAGTGTCCGGCTCTGCAAAAATAAATTCCACGCACCACCGTAGAGAGAATAATACACAAGTTCAATCTGCTGACGTATTTTGTGGCGTGATGTCATACCACTACCAAGCCTTTACTCAAATTGTTTTTATTGTTCCACCTCCGCGCGTTTAGCGAAGCGGTTTCCTTGGCACGTCTTGTCGAAGCAAAGATCATGTTCCCCTTATTTCGGGATTCCCATCAATATGGACGTGGGTAACCCAACCGCGCCATTGATTGTGACGCTTGGGAGATAAGCGAGTTTTACCAGGCCGGTGGGGACACATGTTTTTGTCCGCCCATATAAGGGGATAAAGATCCAACCCTTTTACCTGCGCCTTCTTCCTCCTTGGCTTATCCATCTCCGTGAACTCGAGCTCCAGCGCCCAAGTCCGCACTTCTCACCTCAACCTTCTCCAACTATGTCCGGAGCGGGAGGCAAATGGATGGCCTCCTCTGTCACGGAGGGGCAGATCCAGAAGCTGCGCGACGCCAGATATCTGTCCAGCGACATCGCGCATCGGCTCCCCGACGAGGGAGAGCCCATCCCCACCCCCAAGCCCCATGAGAGGGTAGTATTTCTTCCCCATTTCCTCCGCGGACTGGGCTTCCCACTTCATCCCTTTGTCCGGGGGCTCATGTTCTACTACGGCATAGATTTCCATGATCTGGCCCCGAATTTCATCCTCAACATCTCGGTGTTTATCGTCGTGTGCGAGGCCTTCCTCTGCATCCAGCCCCACTTCGGCTTGTGGCTCAAGACCTTCAGTGTCAAGCCGAAGGGTGTGAAGGGCAGCCAAGCGGAGTGCGGAGGCGCCATGGTGTGCAGGATGTCCCACATTACGTGGCTGGAGGGCACTTTCGTGGAAACCATTAAAGGGTGGCAATCAGGGTGGTTTTACATCACCGAGCCGCGTGACCCTGATTGGGCAGCGGCCCCTGAATTCAGATCCGGCATCCCTACACAGCTCACCTCCTGGAAAGAGAGTGGCCGGATCTGGGGGGATTCGGAGGAGCTGACCGGACTCCAAGCCTGTATCCAGAAGCTGGTGGACAAGAAGCTCAAGCTTGTCAACGTAGTCCAGGTCATGCTCATCCGCCGAATTCTCCCGTGCCAACGACGGGGCTTCAACATGTGGGAGTTCGATCCGGGGCAGCACCAGACTCTGAGCGGGCTCTTCGACACTACGTACGAAGATGTCTGGAAGGTGCTGTTCAAAGGCGCCGAGGCTCCCGCATCCGCTACCGAAGATCGCGGATTCCGCTCGCAGCGTCCAGCTGACGAGGTAAGTGATTTCGCCACTTGTTTTCCATAGTTTGACTCTATGCGGGATCTAAACTCCCTTTACCGTTGACAGGACTGGCTGGCGAAGGCCGAACAGACTATCTGTCCGGCCCTATTGCCAGAGGACCCAGCGGACGCCCGCCTAACGGGGCTGCTGGCTCCGGCACCCCATGTGGTGCCGGAGAAGAAGGCCAAGAAGAAGGCCACGGGGACTCAGAAGAGTTCCCGTTTTCAGGTGCTATCGGACGATGAATTCGAGGCTGACTCCTCCCACCAAGGCGAGGAGGACAAGAAGAAAGCCTCTCCCCCGGCGGGGGGGAGGGAAGAAAAGGAAGGCCTCCCCAACAAGGGAGGCCGAAGGGTCCAAGAAGGGAAAAACTCTTCCCCCGGACTGCTCCGCCAACGCCAGTGACGACGACGAGGATTGGCCTCCAAGGGCCAAGCCCCTGGCGAGATCGTAAGTATCCGGACTCCCGAATAACTTCAAGGTTTATATTTTTCGCCACATAATGTCTTTCTAATGCCGCATACAACCCTGCAGTCCGCCTAAGGATGATCTCCCCGCTTCATCGAGTGGGTCCTTAGGTGCGTCGGATATGGATTCTCTTCCGACTGCCTCCACCCCCCGTGACGCGGATGATGCCGAGGTGGGATCCCAGGAAGGGACCCACCAGGAGGAGATGGCCCCGGAGGTGTCGCAGGACAACCTCCCGGACTTTGCACCGGACTCGGCCCCGGAACCCACAGTGGCTCCGGAGTCCGGCGGGCGACCCCTTCGCAAGAAGGGCAAGACCGTGACGCCGGCAGCCTCCGTCCAACCGGAGGCGCCAGATAGCTTACTGGAGGCGCTCAATGGCGCCTCCATAAAAGAGGAACACCGCACCGTTATGAGTGCGGTGATTCAGAAGGTGCAGCTCGCCAAGAGCGAGCTGACCGAAGCATGCAGCAGCCTTCTAACAGGCTTTGAGGTAAGAATTTCAATATGTATAGAATGGTACCGCATAGACAGTAGCCCCTGATGCTCGGTTTGGTGTTTGGAAGGAAAAGCCGGACTGAGGATCTAAAAAGATATACGCAGGAGTCATAATAAATATGTCAATATGGGATTGCAGGTTGCGCTGCTGACCTCTGTCGCACTGACTGCGGAGGTCAATACTTTGAAGGAAAACCTCGAGCGGTCCGAGAACAAGCTCGGCCGTGCCAAGAAGCAGCTCGAGGACAAGCAAGGTGAGTAACACCTTATTAAAATTGTACCTTACAGAAAAGGATTTTGGTTGCAAAAGAATGACAAGGATAACGTGGGTATTGCAGGGGCCACTAACGAGGTGGCGACCCTGAAAGAGGCGGTGGCCACGGCCGAACGCAATGCGGCCGCGGAGCGCACCGAGCGAGAGAAGCAGGAGGCGCGGGTGGCGGAGGTGACTCGAAGACTCGAGAGTCTGAGCTTCCAACGGCTCTTGAGAGTGCCAAAGCCGCTAAGGCCGAAGTCTACAAGGCCCTCCAGGAGATTGAGGCGGTGAAGAAAATAGCCGCGGGTAAGGCATTTTTCATGAGAGCCTGGAGCGTGACTTGAAGACTCGAGAGTCTGAGCTTGCAACGGCTCTTGAGAGTGCCAAAGCCGCTAAGGCCGAAGTCTACAAGGCCCTCCAGGAGATTGAGGCGGTGAAGAAAATAGCCGCGGGTAAGGCATTTTTCATGCAAAGTAAGCATGTGAGTGTTAATTACCTGTTGCTTACCCGAATTCGGAGCTCTCCAGGAGCGTTCGCAGATCTTCCTCGTAGCGTGTACGATGCTGCCGCATTCTACCGGGCCGAGGAGGGGAGCTCGACGGAGAAGGTCTTCTGGTCTCAGTATGTTGAGGCTGGACATCCGGTGCCCCTTAGCGACCAGCTGAAGCAGCTGGTCGAGCTCCACAAGGCGGCCGAACAGGCCATGAAGGGCCTCATAGTTCGGTTGTGGCCTAAGGAGGCCATGCCTGGGAGCTACTTCGGCCTGGTGCGGCGGCTGGTGGATGCATGCCCGTGGGTTGAAGTCATCAAGCACTCCGCCTGTATTGAGGGTGCCCGTCGGGCCCTTGCCCGCGCAAAGGTGCACTGGGGCAAGATGGATGCCCAGAAGGTTGTGACGGACCCGCCACCAGAAGGCAAGGAGCATCGCACGCCCGAGATGTATTATAAGAGTGTGCTGAAGAGCGCCCGCACTATTGCAGGGGAGTGCTCCAAAGATGTAATTTTTGAGTAGACTCGCATTTTGATATCCTGTGCGCTGAAAACTGAGTTCATATGCGCTAAGCAACGCTTGTTAATTTAAAATATTACCTTCTGTGTGGTTGTTTATCAAATCTGAGAGATGGCAAGTCGTCGGCTTCAGCCCCCATGTCACGAGTGCTGGGGTGTTCGGGATAAACTTGAGCACTCTTGTTCCCATTTTTGGGTCCATCTAGGGAGGCGCTCAACACAGCGAACAAGGCAACCGGACTTATAATGCTTGAACACTCTCACTTAGCCATAGAATTCTATAATTTTAAATTTCGGCGAAGCCCCTAGTCTTCGGAAGGCCGAATTTGGGGCGCTATCCACGCCTGGGCCGGACAGGATCCGGCTCCTCGCTCTAAGCGGCATAAGTCTTTAAGGACTCGCAAAAACCTCTCGAACAGCGACCGGCTCTCGCCTCATCATGACGGTCAGTTTTAGCTTTCTCCACTGAGGCGTTAACCCAGCTCAATTGGGGCGCAATCGCAGTGGTTCTCCCAGTGCTACTTTAGCCGATACTACGGAACACAAGGTACCAAAACATGGGAGCCGGGCAAACCCAACTATTGACCCAAGACATGATTCGGAGCCGATGCATATAATGCTATAAGTTCGGGGTGCCGCACTTGTGAAAGTGTTCGGACTTATCACACCATGATGCGGGAAACATAAGCCCCTGGTATGTTTTAACCGTACCAAAGTGTACGGATGCGACATGTCATAAATGAACATATGTATGAAAAAGAAATGCAATTATAAGCAAAAAGGGTGCTGCATTGTTTTATTCAATAAGTGCTGCAGAATGATACAAATGGTGCGATAAGCAAGGGATGGGACTGTTAAACATGTCCCCCTCCAGGGGTAGGCTGCGGATTGGTGTATAAAAATGCTCGTAATGGAGACCACCTGTATATTCGTTGTAGCCTTTCTCCTTCCCTGGCTGTTGCATCGTGAGTTTGACAGGTCTGCTGCCGGACAGGGCCTCAGACGAACGGAGTCCTGTGGGTAAAAAATAGAGGGTAAAAAGAGAAAAAAAAAGAAGAACAACACACTTGAGAGCCCCTGGTGTGGTTGAGCCGCAGTCTGGGCTTATCGTGGTCGTGCCCCTCTCCCCATGCCCATGGTATCTTCAGAGTGTAATGGTGTACGTGAAGGACCTGTTTTGACATTTTGCAGGGGCTGGGGTTGGGGCCGCATTGCTACGCGTGCTCGAAACGTGCCAGGTGGTCTTGTTGTATGTTACTCCGGGCGCATTTAGCTATGTCCGGCCGCTTAACGGCCGGACACGAGAATTGCATTAAGAGGCTGCATTGTACTTCTGCCGCGAGAGCTGCTGTATGTTCCTCCGGTCGGAGAGAACGTTCAGTGTTTCCGTTGATCGTGATGACTCCTCGAGGGCCTGGCATCTTGAGCTTGAGGTATGCATAGTGCGGCACCGCATTGAACTTTGCAAACACGGTACGTCCGAGCAAGGCATGATAGCTGTTGCAGAACGGGACTATGTCAAAGATTAACTCCTCGCTTCGGAAGTTATCCGGGGATCCAAAGACCACTTCCAGTGTAACTGAGCCTGTGCAATTGGCTTCTACACCTGGTATGACGCCTTTAAAGGTCGTCTTGGTAGGTTTAATCCTTGAGGGGTCTATGCCCATTTTGTGCACTGTATCCTGATAGAGCAGGTTCAGGCTGCTGCCGCCGTCCATCAGGACTCTGGTGAGGTGAAATCCATCGACGATTGGGTCTAAGACCAATGCGGCGAATCCGCCGTGGCGGATGCTGGTGGGGTGGTCCCTTCGGTCAAAAGTGATCGGGCAGGACGACCATGGATTGAACTTCGGGGCGACTGGCTCCATCGTGTATACATCCCTGAGTGCATGCTTCCGCTCCCTTTTAGGTATGTGCGTTGCGTATATCATGTTCACCGTCCGCACCTGTGGGGGGAAACCCTTCTGTCCTCTATTATTCGGCGGTCGGGTCTCTTCCTCGTCATCGCTATGCAGCCCCTTGTCATTGTTTTCGGCAATTAACTTGCCTGCCTGCTTGAATACCCAACAGTCCCTATTGGTGTGGTTAGCTGGCTTTTCGGGGGTGCCGTGTATCTGGCACAGGCGGTCGAGTATTCGGTCCAAATTGGACGGACCCGGAGCAGTTCTTTTGAATGGCTTTTTCCGCTGATCGGGTTTAGAGCCTCTGAATCCGGCATTGACTGTCGTATCCTCACTATTGTCGCCGTTGATGCGGTGCTTGTTTTTGTTATGACGCGACCTGCCATTTCGGTCCTTGAAATCCGGACTGCCAGAATTTTTGCTGAGGTTGTTGCTGCGTGCTAGCCATCTATCCTCACCCGCGCAGAAGCGGGTCATGAGTGATGTGAGGGCTGCCATGGATTTCGGCTTTTCCTGTCCCAGGTGCCGGGCAAGCCACTCGTCGCGGATGTTATGCTTGAAGGCCGCGAGGGCCTCCGCATCCAGACAGTCGACGATTTGGTTTTTCTTGGTTAAGAACCGTGTCCAGAATTGTCTGGCCGATTCGTCTGGCTGTTGAATTATGTGGCTTAGGTCGTCAGTGTCTGGTGGTCGCACATACGTGCCTTGGAAGTTATCGAGGAATGCGGCTTCCAGGTCTCCCCAACTCCCAATTGATTCTGCTGGCAAGCTGTTAAGCCAATGCCGGGCTGGTCCTTTAAGCTTGAGGGGGAGATATTTGATGGCGTGGAGATCGTCACCGCGGGCCATGTGGATGTGGAGAAGATAGTCTTCGATCCAAACCGTGGGGTCTGTTGTGCCATCGTAAGATTCAATATTCACGGGTTTAAACCCTTCGGGGATTTGATGATCCATTACTTCATCTGTGAAGCATAGTGGGTGTGTGGCGCCTCTGTACTGGGTGATATCACGACGGAGCTCAAAAGAGTTTTGTCTGTTTTGTTCGGCCCAGCCGGACTTACTGTGGCCGGCGCGACGGTTGTCGTCATGTACCGTGGGGCGCCCACGCGATCCATAGATCGATCTTGATTGTCTTGCCTTATCCTCCAATATATCTCGCAAGTCCAGATCGTTCCCCTGTGGCCTTGTGCTTTTCAAGCGATGCGGGGGTACGGGTCTAGTGAAGGGCCTAGAGGCCTCTCTGTCGCGACCACGGGGTGGTCGGTCAGCCGTATTGTCTCCTGGTGATGCGGGTTCATACGCTTCCTCCTCTAATCGGGGGAGAAGCTTGCGCTTAGGATAGCTTTTGGAGGGGCGTTCGAGCTCATGCTCTTCGGCCGCGAGGACTTCAGTCCATCTGTCGGCTAGCAGATCTTGATCAGCTCTAAGTTATTGCTGCTTTTTCTTGAGGCTGTTCGCCGTGGCCATAAGCCTGCGTTTAAAACGCTCTTGTTCGACGGGATCCTCAGGCACGACGAATTCATCATCGTCGAGGCTTGCTTCATCTCCAGAGGGAGGCATATAATCCTCTACCTCTTCTTCTGCCGCTCTCTCATGAGGGCTGGCGTCTCCATCCTCCTGCGATGGGTCTTGCTAGAGTGGGTTGTCTTCGGCACTGTCCGGTGTATTATTATCTCCGGTGCCGGAATCTTCATTCTTGCTGTGGCGGGATTTAGATCGGCGCCGCTGACGCCGGCGCTTGGGCTATTTCTTGGAGGGGTCATCTTCCTCTGTTCCTTCGCCATTCCCATCTTTTGGGATATCCACCATGTATATGTCATATGATGAGGTGGCTTTCCAGTGCCCGGTCGGCGCTGGTTCTTGGTCATCTCCGGCATCGTCGTCCATACCGTCGATGTCTTCGGAGTCGTAGTCTAGCATGTCGGTTAGATCGTCGACAGCGGCTACCAAGTGGGTGGTGGGTGGGCTTTGAATTTCTTTGTCGTCCGCATCCCAGCAGTCCTGACCGCAGTCCGGCCAGGGCTCTCCTGATAACGAGAGATTTTTTAGCGAACTCAAGATGTCGCCGAAAGGTGAGTGTTGAAAGATGTCCGCTGCGGTGAACTCCATGATTGGCGCCCAATCGGATTCGATCGGAGGGGGCACGGGGGGTTCGGAGTCCGGCGAGGAGTCCGACACCTCGGAGTCACGAGCTTTATGAGGGACAAGGTCAGTGTTCGGCTCTATTGCCGTAGAGGTGGCAGCCTCCGAGGCGGTGTCTAGCCATCCATCCTCGATCTGCGCAGCCGGCTCCGAATTGAAGATCGGAGCGGGTTCGAGTGCGGCCTCCAGGGTACTGTCCGGCTGCAGAGCTAAATCATGCTCGCCGTGACAGTGCGGCACGCTCGGCTGTGGCTCGAATCCATCGAAGATCAAGTCCCCGCGGATGTCCGCCGTGAAGTTTAAACTTCCAAATCTGACCTGACGGCCAGGGGCATAGCTTTCGATCTGCTCCAGACGGCCAAGCGAATTGGCCCGCAGTGCGAAGCCGCCGAATACGAAGATCTGTCCAGGGAGAAAGGTCTCACCCTAGACTGCGTCGTTGATGATGGTCGAAGAAGCCATCGAGCCTATTGGTGACGACACATAGGAACTCTCAATGAAAGCACCAATGTCGGTGTCGAAACCGGCGGATCTCGGGTAGGGGGTCCCGAACTGTGCGTCTAGGCGGATGGTAACAGGAGACAAGGGACACGATGTTTTACCCAGGTTCGGGCCCTCTTGATGGAGGTAAAACCCTACGTCCTGCTTGATTAATATTGATGATGTGTGTTACAAGAGTGGATCTACCACGAGATCAAGGAGGCTAAACCCCAGAAGCTAGCCTATGGTATGATTGTTGTCCGTCCTATGGACTAAAGCCATCCGGTTTATATAGACACCGGAGAGGGCTAGGGTTACATAGAGTCAGTTACAATGGTAGGAAATCTACATATCCGTATCGCCAAGCTTGCCTTCCACGCCAAGGAAAATCTCATCCGGACACGGGACGAAGTCTTCAATCTTGTATCTTCATAGTCTTGGAGTCCGGCCGATCATGATAGTTCGGCTATCCGGACACCCCCTAGTCCGGAACTCCCTCAATGGGCATCTCCATAGCCCGTTGATTAGCCACGTCGATGTGAGACTTTCTCCCTTTTTGTCTTCTCCACACAACCTCCACCATCATACTCTATTCCACCTATAGTGCTATATCCATGGCCCATGCTCATGTATTGCGTGAAAGTTGAAAAGGTTTGAGAACGTCAAAAGTATGAAACAATTGCTTGGCTTGTCATCAGGGTTGTGCATGATTTGAATATTTTGTGTGATGAAGATGGAGCATAGCCAGACTATATGATTTTCTAGGGATAACTTTCTTTGGCCATGTTGTTTTGAAAAGACATGATTGCTTTATTAGTACACTCAAAGTATTATTGTTTTTATGTCAAATGATAGACTATTGGCTTGCATCACTCGTGTCTTTTCACTCGGACCTCAATCCATTCGGGGGCTAATGCCGATGCTATAGACCTAGGGTAGGGTCATGGGCCTGACCTGTACGCCCTACCCAAGGTCACTACCCTAGAAGCAAAGACATTGAAAGCACAGCAGGAAGTATCAACTGAAGCCATCGAGTGCAATCCACTCGACCAGTCACCTCACTCGGATACTCCCCCCAAATTTCACTCGACCTGGATGGAGTCATTCGACCATACAGGAAACCACTTGGAGTACAGAAGACCTAGAGTCACTCAGGATGGCAACGGTCAGGCATTCACTCCATAGCCTTAAAGATCATTGATAACACTTTATAGCTGGCGTTACCAGTAATGCCCTATCTTAATGTACATTGACCCCTGTAACGGAGGATGGTTGGGGTCCTATCGTACTCTATATAAGCCACTCCCCTCCTCTGGGACAAGGGTTCGCACCCCTTGTAACACACACCCATATTCCACTCGACCGCCTCCGGGCACCGAGACGTCGGGCTTTTACCTCCTCCAAGAGGGGCCTGAACTCGTAAACTTGTGTGTACAACATCGCCGTAGCCAGGGCCTCCCCTCCTCATACGTACCCCCTATTCTTACTATCAGACTTAGTACCATGACATCCAGCTTTGGGTTTCTTCCCGGGAGTGGCAACTTGTTTACCATTCTTCTTGAAGTTCCCTTTCTTTTCCTTGCCCTTTTTCTTGACACTAGTGGTCTTGTTAACCATCAACACTTGATGCTCCTTCTTGATTTCTACTTCCGCGACCTTAAGAATTGCGAAGAGTTCAGGAATTTTTTTGTTCATCCCTTGCATATTATAGTTCGTCACGAAGCCTTTATAGCTTGATGGTAGTGATTGAAGAACTCTGTCAATGACACAATCAACTGGAAGATTAACTCCCAGCTGAGTCAAGTGATTATAATACCCAAAAATTTTGAGTATGTGTTTACTGACAAAACTGTTCTCCTCCATCTTGCAGCTATAAAACTTATTGGAGACTTCATATCTCTCAACCCGGGCATTTGCTTGAAATATTAACGTTAATTCCTGGAACATCTCATATTCTCCATGATGTTCAAAATGTCTTTGAAGTCCCGGTTCTAGGCCGTAAAGCATGGCACACTGAACTATCGAGTAGTCATCTGATCGAGCTTGCCAGACATTCATAACGTCCGCTTCAGCTCCTGCAGTAGGTGCATCACCTAGCGGTGCATCAAGGACATAATTCTTCTGTGCAGCAATGAGGATAATCCTCAAGTTACGGACCAAGTCCATGTAGTTGCTACCATCATCTTTCAACTTAGCTTTTCTAGGAACGCATTAAAATTTAGGGGAACGGTAGCATGGGCCATTGATCTACAACATAGATATGCAAATACTATCAGGACTAAGTTCATGATAAATTAAGTTCAGTTAATCATATTACTTAAGTACTCCCACTTAAACTGGCATCCCTCAAGTCATTTAAGTGTAACATGATCCAAGTCAACTAACCCATGTCCGATCATCACGTGAGATGGGGTAGTCATCAATGGTGAACATCTCGATGTTGATCATATCTATTATATGATTCATGTTTGATCTTTCGATATCCAGTGTTCCGAGGCCATGTCTGTACATGTTGGGCTCGTCAAGTTTAACCCAAGTATTCCGCGTGTGTAAATCTGGCTTACACCCGTTGTATGTGAACGTAGAGTCTATTACACCCAATCATCACGTGGTGTCTCAACACGATGAACTGATGCAATGGTGCATATTCAGGGAGGACACTTTTACCTTGAAATTTAGTGAAGGGATCATCTTATAATGCTACAGCAGTTCTAAGCAAAATAAGATGCATAAAGGAAAAACATCACATGCAATCAAAAATATGTGACATGATATGGCCATCATCATCTTGTGCTTTTGATCTCCATCTCCAAAGCATCGTTATGATCTCCATCGTCACTGGCTCGACACCTTGATCTCCATCGTTGCCTCGTGGTCGTCTCACCAACTATTGCTAACTCATAGCGGTAAAGTAAAGCAATTACATGGCGTTTGCATTTCATACAATAAAGAGACAACCATAAGGCTCCTGTCGGTTTCCAATAGATTATAAAACATGATCATCTCATATAATAACGTATATCACATCATGTCTTGACCATACACATCACAACATTTCCTGCAAAAACAAGTTAGACGTCCTCTACTTTGTTGTTGCAAGTTTTACTTGGCTGTTATGGGCTTCTAGCAAGAACCGTTCTTACCTACGGCACAAAAACCACAACAGTGATTTTATCAAGTTTGTTGTTTTAACCTTCAACGAGGACCGGCCGTAGTCAAATTGGATTCAACTAAAGTAGGAGAAACAGACACCCACCAGCCACCTTTATGCAAAACCAGCTGCATGTCTGTCGGTGGAACCGGTCTCATGAACGTGGTCATGTAAGGTTGGTCCGGGATGCTTCATCCAAAAATATCGCTGAATCAAAATAAGACATTGGTGGTAAGCAGTATGACGATCACCGCCCACAACTCTTTGTGTTCTACTCATGCATATTATCTACGCACAGACCTGGCTCATGATGCCACTATTGGGGAACGTAGCATGTAATTTCAAAAAAAATTCCTATGCTCACGCAAGATCTATCTAGGAGATGTATAGCAACGAGGGGGAGAGTGTGTCTATGTACCCTCATAGACCGTAAGTGGAAGCATTTCACAACACGGTTGATGTAGTCATACACATTCACGATCCGTCCCGATCAAGTACCAAACTTACGACACCTCTGTGTTCAGCACACGTTTAGCTCGATAACGTCCTCGCCTTCTTGATCCAGCAAGACGGGCGAATTAGTAGATGAGTTCCGGCAGCACGACGGCATGGTGACGGTGTTGGTGAAGAATAATCTCCACAGGGCTTCGCCAGGCACAATGGAAACTATGACGGACGATAAACTAGAGGGGACGGATTTGCCGGCAGACGGCTTGGCGATTCTTGATGTGTTGCAGGTGCTAGCCCTGCCCCTCTATTTATATGTTGAGCCCTGGGGTCGTAACTTGGAGAAAGAGCCTCCTCAAAGTTGGTTTTGCCCACAAGGGAGAGTCCTTCTCGAACTTCCAGGACCATACGCCACAATCCTTGGCGTCTGGCCCAGACGCTATGGGCCTCGGTGTCTGGCCCACGGCCAAGATGCCACAGTTTCCAGCGTTTGGCCCCCAGGCCTCCACAAAACTCCTTTTGCACCAACCTAAAGCCCCGTGGGCCTTACCCCTTGTCCTAACCATATCATCCTATATATCAATCTTTACCTTCGGACAATTCCATAGCTCCTCTTCATGTGTGTGATCTCATCCGGGACTCCGAACAACATTCGGTCACCAACATACATAACTCATATAACACTATATCATCAACGAACGTTAAGTGTGTGTACCCTACGGGTTCGAGAACTATGTAGACATGACCGACATACCTCTCCGGTCAATAACCAATAGCGGGACCTAGATGCCCATATTAGCTCCTACATATTCTACGAAGATCTTTATTGATCAAACCTTATGACAACATACGTAATTCCCTTTGTCTGTCGGTATGTTACTTGCCCGACATTCGATCGTCGGTATCTCCATACCTAGTTCAATCTCGTTACCGGCAGGTCTCTTTACTCGTTCCGTAATACATCACCTCGTGACTAATTCCTTAGTCATTTGCTTGCAAGCTTATGATGTGTATTACCGAGAGGGCCCGGAGATACCTCCCCGATACTCGGAATGACAAATCCTAATTTCGATCTATGCCAACTCAACAAACACCTTTGGAGATACCTGTAGAGCATATTTATGATCACCCAGTTACATTGTGACGTTTGATAGTGAAAGTGCGTTATGTCGACTAGAGGGGGGGTGAATAGGCGATTTTTATGAATTCTTCACTGAGGAATTTGCCGGTGAGGAAATTCCTTAGCGAAGAACTATTAGCAGCGGAATAAGTACTCAGAAGTAAGCATAACAGAATACAAGCATGGTCATCATGATGAAATGAAGACTAGCACAGAGTACAGAAAGCGTAATCATAGGATAACACAAGATGAAGACAAACAGACTGAAGAAATTGAACTGAGGAAATTGAGAAAGTCTTCAGTCAAAGTCTTCAAACACAGATATGAACAAACACTCAATACAATAATGAGGAAATGAAAGGGTTGAGGAAATATAACCAGTTAGGTTGGTGAAGACAATGATTTGGTAGACCAGTTCCAACTGCTGTCTCAGTTGTACATCTGGTTGGAGCGGCTGAGTATTTAAACTCGAGGACACATAGTCCCGGACACCCAGTCGCTGAGCACGCAGCTCAGGACACCCAGTCCTCACCGTATTCTCCTTGAACTAAGGTCACACAGACCTCGTCCAATCACTCGTGGTAAGTCTTCAAGCGACTTCCAAACCTTCACAGACTTGGTCACTCGGCGATCCACAATTCCTCTTGGATGCTCTAGACCTTGACGCCTAACCGTCTGGAAGAAGCACAGTCTTCAAAGGTAACAAGCGTCGGATCCACGCAGGATCAATTTCTTCAGTGATGCTCAATCACTTTGGGTTTGTAGGGGTTTGGTTTTGGGTTTTCCTCACTCGATGATTTTCTTTCAAAGTCCTCGGAGGATGGGTTGCTCTCAAATGACAAGTGTCAAGTTCTCTCGGAGCAGCCAACCAGCTAGTGGTTGTAGGGGGCGGCTATTTATAGCCTAGGGAGCAGCCCGACATGATAAGACATAAATGCCCTTCAATGATATGACCGTTAGGTGGATAAGATATTTTGGGACAGCTGGCGCGCAGCACAGCAACGGTCGGAAATTTGACTCTCAAATTCCTCAGGGCTATCATGTTCCTCACTGTGTAGGTAATTCGCACTGACGAATTCCTAACTCCCCAGTCAGAACAAATTCATCAGCGACCAGAAGAACTTCGTCTCTGTCACTGAAGAAAGTGACTGAACTGTATGAGATTTCCAAAGGCTTCACTCGAAGGGATTGGTAGGTGTAGGATTTTGAGTTGAGCATCACATGGAAATTTTTCCTTAGTATTTCCTCGACCCCCTTTAACAGTACGGTGTTTCCTATGACTCGAGAAAGAGAAAATGAAACTACGAAAACAAAAGTCTTCACGCTTCATGTTCCACAAATGAATACCAAGTCTTCAAGGTCACACCAATTTCTTCACTTTCAAAGTCTTCAGAAAGTCTTCAAAATATCAAAGTCTTCAGTTGAAGAACTTCATTTTTAGGGGTCGATTTTCTCTGTAAATATCAAACTCCTCATAGACTTATAGACCTGTGTACACTCACAAACGCATTAGTCCCTTAACCTATAAGGCTTCAATACACCAAAATCACTAAGGGGCACTAGATGCACTTACAATCGCCCCCTTTTTGGTGATTGATGACAACATAGGTTAAGTTTTCAACGGGGATAAACATATGAAGTGTATACACTGATATTGAGGAATTTGATTACAAGATATAGAAGAACTCCCCCTGAAGATGTGCATAGTGAGGAAATTGCTTTTGAGGCAATGCACATTTGAAGAGTTGAATC
The DNA here is from genome assembly GCF_002162155.2 of Triticum dicoccoides. Taxonomy (NCBI): domain Eukaryota; kingdom Viridiplantae; phylum Streptophyta; class Magnoliopsida; order Poales; family Poaceae; genus Triticum; species Triticum dicoccoides. Next base: position 493,114,795 of record NC_041387.1, read on the forward strand.
ATGGAGATCTCCCCCTATATCTTGTAATTCATACACGCATCTGATATATAATATGAAGAATTTGAAATGCATGATGAAATATGGTGCCTGATGAGATTCAGCATGCGTGCAATGTCATTAACGAGGAATAAGCATGCAAAGCATAATGCAACAAAAGTATCAGCGCACCATCGGGTTTAAGATTACAACTCGATCCAAATAAAAGTTTCAGAAGAACGAGAGTTGTAACTTAAAAAAATGCCCTTAATATAGACCCGCTTGAAGACTAACTCAGATTTCTCCCCCTTTGTCATCAAATGACCAAAAGGATTGAAACTGAGGACTAACGCCCCTGAAGAATTTCAAGTCGATGGAGGAGCACCAGCGTTGTCGGGGTTGTTTGTTGTAGCAGGGCCTGCCGCAGTGTTGTCCAAATCTTCATACTCATCAGTGTCACGTGATGAAGAATAAGAGCTGGCCACCAGTGGAGGAATTTTGAGCCTCTTGAATTTCTTCGGAGGAGGTGCAGACTAGTCAAATTCTTCCTTGAGACCCATAGTCTTCAGTTCTTCAGCGCTATAGACATGAGTAAGGACAGCCCAGGTGCGGTTGAAGGTTTCATGAAGGTAGTATTGGTTCTTCTTCACTACATTGTGTGTTGAGGTCATATTGTGAAGAAGTGCACCAAACTGACGCTTTACCCATTTGTGATTGCGATCAACCTTCTGATGAAGACTGAGGAGTAATTCACGGTCAGTCATCACCCTAGGTGCTGTGGCTTGAGGATTTTGCTTGGCTGAGGTATTTGCGGCAGAGTCATGTGTGGCAGAATCGTCATTGGTAGAGTAAGATGCAGCCTTGCGAAATTGACCATCCAATGGACGAATGCCTTCATCGATCACAGCAGCGGCCTTGCCTTTATCATCAGCTGATGAAACTGTCCGTTTGAGGACTTCAATGGGAGGCAAGTAGCTACCATGGTTCAGAGTGTCAGCTTTGTAATTCAGTGAAGATCTTGCCGTGATGAATCTCATAATCCAAGGAGCATAGGGCTTCAGCTCGAATGGTGACATAGCAATATTGGCCAGAGTCCTCATGAAGAAATCATGGAAGTTGACGGGAACACCATGAATGATGTTGAAAAGCATATTCTTCATGATGCCAACGACTTCTTCATCATTTGAGTCGTGGCCTTTGATAGGACTCATTGTCTTCGTCAGAATTCGATAGACAGTCCGAGGCACATACAATAATTCCTTGACGAGGAATTTGGTTCTTGGGGCCTGCCTTGGCTTCAAAGGCTTCATCAGCACTTGCATATAGTGATTTGAAAGTTCTGGTTCATTGTAGATACAACGAGCACCATCAAGTGGAGGACTGAGTGGTAGAGCACGAAGCAATTCAGTTGCTGGTGCCTTGTAGTGAGTATTTTCAGACATCTAGTCTAATACCCATTAGTTTACGTCTTCAGTGTCTCCGGTGATGTGCAGAGTTGCGTAGAATTGAAGAATGAGTTCTTCATTCCAGTCACAGATATCAATGCAGAAATTCAGAAGTCCTGCATCGTGAAGAACACTGAGGACTGGCTCAAAGCCGGGCAGAGACTCCATGTCCACATGAGGAATATGTGCATGATCGAAGACTTTGTCTTTGTTGAAGAGCACTGAGCAATAGAAATTGGCTTGGCTGGCGGTCCAGAAACGCATCTTCCTTATGCGAGCAGAATCATATGGATTATAATCAGTGAAGAATATGTGCTCGGCAAAGAAGTCTTCAGCCTTGAACTTCTGTTTGCTTGAGAACGGATTCTTTGGCTTTGGCAAAGGGGTGTCAGTGAGTTGCATCACCACCTCAGGAATCGCGAGCTCAGGTTCTTCAGGCTGAGGAATTTCTTGTTCCTCAACAGGTGCAGTCTGAGGATCAGCAGCAGCAGGTTCATCAGCACTAGTGGCTGAAATTTCTTCATGGACAGATGAAGTGGGATCAGTTTCTTCAGAGCCCATTTGAATAGTTGGAGCAGGGGACTGAGGTATCTGTTGGATTGGGGTGAAGAGTGGAGAATTTGGATGCTGACTTTCCCAAAAGTCATCGTTCATCACTAGCGTTGTGCTTCCAATATCCACATCTTCTTCAAGTTCCTCAACACCGGCCTCTTCAGCTGTGAACTGAGGCATAGGCGAGGAAATGATTGGGGTTGAAGGGATTGCTTCCACTTCAATTTCTTCATCAATCTGCTCTGACGAAGCAGCAGAATGATTTTCTTCAACAGATCCGCTTGGGATCTCATAGTCTTCTCCAAAAGGAACAAGGTCCTTTGATGGCATGGAGGAAATCGAAACAGCATCAATTGGATTTTCGAGTGAGCTGGTCATTGGCTTCATTTTCTTCGCAGCCGAAGAATTTGACGCAGCGGATGCTTTCCGTTTCTTCACAGCAGCTCGTTCTGCAGCCTTGGTTTTCTTCACATCAGAGGCAGATGGAAGAATTGGAGTTGGTGTTGGCGCAGGAGGAGCTGAGGAATTTGGATGAATTTCCTCAGGCGCAACTGATGCAGTTGCCCTGATCTCTTCAGTTTCTTCAGGCGCACCACTAGTGGATGCCCTGGCAATTTCTTCAGCGGCTGGAATGAGATCATCAGCCCTGGAACTAGCATGTTCTTCAGTAGGCTGAAAGTCATCAGCGGTGCTAGCATGTTCTTCAGCAGGCTGAGCAGAGTCTGCAGCCTGAAGATTTTCTTGTTGCGATGGGGCTGCAACATTTGTGAATTTCTTCGTCAGATTGACGAATCTTACTTTAGCTCCTTGCCAATCAGCATAGTAGGCATCAAAGTCTTTGCTGAGGGCTTGAATTTCAGACTGAACCTGGAGAAGTTCCTCAGGTGTCATTCTGACAACGTTTTTCTTCAGGAGCTTCTCCTTTCTGTATTGAGCTTTCCTGATCTCTCTTGCCTTTTCAAACTTCCATTTCTCTTCAGTGATGAAATGGGTCAACATGTGACTTTGACCAGGGGTCAGATGAAAATCAGGCATAGGGGTGTTAGGATCCTTGTGCCAGAGATCAATGTAATCGAGAATTTTTCTCGGATCCAAAAGCAGTGGCACAGATGTGCCTTTGGCTCTAGCGGCCTTCACCTGTCTGTGTCTGATGATTTCTGCAAGTTCATCATCAGAAGCTTCATCATTAGAAGGCACATGGAATGCGACTTGTTTCTTCTTTGGACTTGGCCAAGGACCTTGTCCAGCTGTTGCTTTGGTCTTCAACAGTGTGGGGCCTGATGAGGAAATTGGTGCAGCTGAGGAACTTGCTGAAACACCAGAGGCAATCAAGAAACCAGCAGTCCTTTGACATGTAGCCAGATGCACAGGAGCTGAGGACTTTGAAGGAGCTGTTGAGGATTTTGGTGGAGCTGTAGCAGTGTGAGAAATTTGCCGTGAGGGCACTGTTGGTGAAGCACTTGGCTTACGAGCAGGCTTCTTTGGCATGGATTTCCTCGGTTTGACCGAGGCCTCAGTAGCAGTAGCAGTGGTAGAATCCTCATTGAATTTCTTCACTGCCTCCTTGGCTTGTCTTGCCAATTTAGCTTGGCGCTTAGCCCATTCTTCAGGAAAGTCCTCACCACGTTTGATGCTTGTCGGGTCAGCTACTTGGCCAGGTGCCAATGGAGCTCTTGGGCATGGAGGATTGAGGGCGAATTTCCTCATGTACTTTGGAGTCACATATCTGTATTCCCTCCATTCCCTTGCCCATCTCCGTTCAATCCTCTGAATGCGCACCTTGCGCTGATTTTTGTTTTCTTTGCCAAATTTTGCTTCATTAGGTGTGCAATAGTCAGCATAAATTTCCTCAGGGATTTCAAATGCAGTCATAACCTCAGGTTTCTTTCCTCCTTTCTGCGGCTTCTTACCGTCTGCCATATTCTTCAGTTGAGGAATTTGAACAATCGAGTTCTCTGAAGAAGTATGCAGTTTTTCTTCGAGGAACGCTGCAAATGACTTAAGTTGATGAGAACCTAGTGATTCAGCAGCAGACATGAGTACCTGTGAACAGAGTACAGGTGCGAGGAATTCGGAGAGGTCATATGCATTCTGAGAAGGTTTTTCGAAAAGAACAAGTTTTGAGGAATTTGACCAGATGAACCTTGAGGAATTTCACTAAGCGTTCTTGTCTTAGGTTCCAGAGTTGTACAGATCGAAGATCCACACAATTAGGGAATCTTGAAGAAAATGATTGCTTAGAGAAACAGTTCAAGATCATATGATGTGAGGTGTTCATATGTGTGAAGATTTGAAGAATAAACACCTTTGAAGATTTTCAGGAAAGTTTGAGAATCAAAGTGAGTAATAAAAGTAACTTTTAATTACCCGAAGTGAAGAACACGACGAACTGAGAAGAACAGATGTGAAGTTCGTCAGGTTAGATCTCCCACGCCCTAACTTGGCAGAGGAAGACAGCTACGGTGGCGGTGGAGTGAAGATTTCCGCGGTCCGCGTGAGTACGACGGCGACGAGGTCGAGGCAGCGAAGCTCTTCCTCACCGGCGACGATGGAGTAGCGGCGGCGCTAGGGTTTGAGGAGCTCGAGTGAGAGAGTAGCGATCAAGCGGAGTAAATGAAGTGAGGAACGGGAGAGGGGTATTTATAGACATGGTGAAAAACTGTTCGCCCGATGATTTGGGATGAACGTGCCCCTGCCCTTTCTCCTTCTCGCGACATGTGTCACCCACGTACTGTGTAGTTGAGATCGTGTACGATCGTGGGTGAATAGAATAATGCATTGTGGGATGCGGAACGGTTTGAGCGGCAAAACCGAAAATTTGGATAAGATTTGTTTTAAAGTTTCGTCCGCAATTTCTTCAGCTGACAAGGACACAGTGAAGATTTTGAACGTGTTTCAAATAGAACGCATATGAAGAATTTGTGAATAGATTGGGTTGAGTATAGCATAGAGGGGGAAGGGTCCGATCACATTCACTTAGCAGAAAAAGCAAGTTGAAGAAATAGCCATAAGTGAATGCTGT
>NC_041387.1:493120288-493148332 GCF_002162155.2 Triticum dicoccoides
AAAAACTCAAATTGAAGATTTTCAACTTTTTGTGGTGGCGTGACCCACCGTATAAGAATGATGATTTCAGACACCGCGTACAATTGTCGTAGGGTTCTGAGAATCAAATTCTTCATTAATTTCTTCACACTTAGAGTGTTATTCTTCATTGATTGAAGAAAAACGTTTCTTCATGTGTTGCACATCTAAGTCATCAATTTTGCATAAGTGTTAGGATGTGTGTCCTTTTCAAAGAACATTCGAAGATTCTAAGATATTTAGCTCACACCGCAACTTGCTAAATCTCTTCTCATCCAAGGGCTTAGTGAAGATATCAGCTAGCTGTTCTTCAGTCTTCACGTGCTCGATGGAGATGTCGCCCTTCAACACATGATCACGAAGAAAATGATGACGAATCTGAATGTGCTTTGTCTTCGAGTGCTGAACTGGGTTGTGAGCAATCTTGATGGCACTCACATTGTCGCAGAGGAGAGGCACATTCTTCATGTTGACGCCATAGTCCTTGAGTGTTTGCTTCATCCAAAGCAGTTGAGCACAGCAAGAGCCAGCAGCAATGTATTCAGCTTCCGCAGTGGACAGTGATACGCAGTTCTGTTTCTTCGAGGACCAACAGACCAAAGATCGTCCGAGGAAATGACAAGTGCCAGAAGTTGACTTGCGGTCCACACGATCACCAGCATAGTCAGAGTCAGAATATCCAATGAGATCAAAAGCAGAGCCCTTGGGGTACCATAATCCTAGTGTTGGTGTGTGAGCTAGATATCAAAGAATATGCTTCACAGCCTTATGGTGTGATTCCTTCGGTGCAGCTTGAAATCGGGCACACATGCAAACACTAAGCATTATATCTGGCCTAGATGCACATAAGTACAATAAAGAACCAATCATGGAGCGGTATACCTTGTGATGGAAGTCAATACCATTTTCATCAGTGCATAGATGGCCATTTGTGGGCATAGGAATTTTGACGCCTTTGCAATCTTGCATGCCGAATTTCCTCAGTACATCTTTGAGGTATTTCTCCTGAGATATGAATATGCCATTGCGCTATTGATGAATTTGAAGACCTAAGAAGAATTTCAACTCTCCCATCATAGACATTTGATATTCTTCACTCATCATATAGGCAAATTCATCACTATAACGTTGGTCAGTACAGCCAAAGATAATATCATCAACATATATTTGGCACACAAACAGTTCACCATCATAAGATTTAGTACAGAGAGTAGGGTCGAGTGAACCGGGTGTGAAGCCATTCTTCACGAAGAATTCCTTCAATGTATCATACCACGCCCGAGGGGCTTGCTTGAGGCCATAGAGGGCCTTATTAAGTCTGAAGACTTTGTCAGGATTCTTTGGATATTCAAAACCTGGGGGTTGAGCAACATATACTTCTTCCTCAAGCTTACCATTGAGGAATGCACTTTTCACATCCATTTGATATAAGATGATATCATGATGGTTAGCATAAGCAAGTAATATGTGAATAGCCTCAAGTCTAGCAACAGGTGCAAAAGTTTCATCGAAATCAATTCCTTCAACCTGTGTGTAGCCTTGAGCTACCAGTCGTGCCTTATTCCTCACCACAAGGCCATTTTCATCTTGCTTGTTGCGGTAGATCCACTTTGTGCCAATGATATTATGCTTGCGAGGATCTGGACGTTTGACAAGTTCCCAGACATTGTTGAGCTCGAACTGATGTAATTCTTCTTGCATAGCCTGAATCCACTCCGGCTCCAAAAATGCTTCATCTACCTTAGTGGGCTCTGTGATAGAGACAAAAGCATAGTGCCCACAAAAGTTAGATAAATGTGAAGCTTTTGAGCGTGTGAGAGGACCTAGTGCTCTAATGTCATTGATGATCTTTTCCACTTGCACTTCTTTTGCAACGCGAGGATGAGCTAGTTGTCGCTGATCAGCATTTTCTTCAGCACCATTTTCCTCAGCATTTTCTTCAGGTGTATCAGCTCGATGTTCTTCATGAACTGGAATGAATTCCTCAGCAAATTCTTCAGTAGGAATGACATCCTCAGTTGCCTTGAACTTGATAGAATCCTCATGTGCTGGTTCATCTAACACAGAAGGTAGGTGCTCTCTTTGCGAGCCATTAGTTTCATCGAACCGCACATCTACAGTGTCAACAATCTTGTGAAGAACAATGTTGAAGACTCTGTAGGTGTGCGAGTCTTTTCCGTAACCAAGCATAAAACCTTCATGTGCTTTCGGTGCAAATTTAGAATTGTGGTGAGGATCTCTAATCCAACATTTAGCACCGAAGACTTTGAAATAACTCACATTGGGTTTCTTGTCAGTGAGGAGTTCATAGGCCGTCTTCTTGAAGAATTTGTGAAGATATACTCTGTTGATGATGTGGCACGCATTATCAATTGCATCAATCCAAAAACGATGAGGCGTTTTGTATTCATCAAGCATAGTGTGAGCCATCTCAACAAGAGTTCTGTTCTTGCGCTCCACGACGCCATTTTGCTGAGGAGTATAGGGAGCAGATAACTCATGAGTAATACCAAGTTCATCAAGATAGTCATCAAGACCGGAATTCTTGAACTCAGTTCCATTGTCACTTCTGATGTGCTTGATATTCACACCAAAGTTGGTTGAAGCCCTCGAGGAAAAACGTTTGAAGACTTCCTGCACTTCATGTTTGTAAGTAACAATGTGTACCCATGTATATCGAGAGTAATCATCAACAATGACAAAACCATATAGAGATGCATCATTAGTGACTGCTGAGTAATGATTAGGTCCAAAGAGGTCCATGTGAAGCACTTCGAATGGACGAGTAGTGGTCATGATAGTCTTCGCTGGATGCTTGGCCTTGGTCATTTTTCCAGCTTCACAGGCTCCGCATAAGTGATCCTTGAGGAATTTGACATTCTTAATGCCAATGACATGCTTCTTCTTCGCAAGCGTGTGCAAATTCCTCATGCCTGCGTGACCAAGTCGTCGATGCCATAGCCAGCCTTCTGAAGCTTTTGCAAGTAGACACACGGCTGGTTGTGGTCATGTAGAGAAATCAACAATATACAAATCTCCTCTCCTAAAGCCTTCGAAGACTTCGGAATTGTCAGCTTCCATAATCACAACACAGTGATACTTGCCAAAGACAACAACCATATCATGATCACAAAGCATTGAGACTGACATGAGGTTGTATCCTAAGGACTCAACAAGCATGACTTTGTCCATGTGTTTATCCTTAGAGATCGCAACTTACCAAGACCCAATACCTGACTTTTGCCTTTGTCAGCAAAGATGATATGCTTCAGATGTGATGGTGATAAGGGAGCATCCATCAAAAGATTCTTGTCACCAGTCATGTGATTTGTACATCCACTATCGAGGACCCATTCAGTGGTTTTGGGTTGATCATCCTGCAGATGAATTAGTGTAACTTACAATCTCATATGCTTCATCAATGAAGAATATGATATCAAGTTCATCAGATGAATTTCATCAAGCAGTAAACAGATATAGCAGTAGGAGGACGTGTGAAAGTTTATTTCATCATGATTCGCCTACTTCCTTTCAGGCAATTTTGTCTGGTCCCCAGCAAATTCTTCAGATGTTAAGGCACATCTGGAGACCTGACCCTGCAGAAGAGATTAGTTCTTTTTCTTCACCACCCACATCTGAAGGGGTGGCAAAGAGTTCATCACTCTGCGAGCACCATACGAGAATGGTGGCATAGAAGCCAAACCATTTCGTTTCACATAAGAGGGGTTAGGGTAAGCATATGAATAAGCAGAGAAATTCTTCGAGGACTTATGAACATAATGGTTTGAATAATAATGCACATATTCATATCCCTTAGCTCTACCCTGCGAAACAGAGTTGTTAGCAGGATGATAATCATATGAGGACTTTGATCCATTTGAGGAATTTGATCCATATGAAGAATTTGATCTGGGGTTCCTGTTCTTCACTGGTGGTGTCATGAGGACATTCACCTGAAGACTTTCAAGGCACTTCTTGGGAACCCAGATTTTCTTCATGGGAGAACCGTTCCTGCAGTTAGTGCCAACATATCTAGCAAATACTTCACCATTCTGATTTTTGAACAATTTATAGTTGGAGTCAAATGACTCATCAGAAGGATGAGGAGATTCACATGTAAAGCCAGATAAGTTAGATGGATCAACTGGAGGTCCCTTTGCAGCAACCCATGAGGTTTTGGGGTACTGCTCAGGCTTCCAATATGTCCCATCAGCATTAAGTTTCCTCTCAAAGGCAATACCCTCTTTCCTAGGGTTTCTGTTGAGGATCTGCTTTTTAAGCACATCACAAAGAGTCTGATGCCCTTTGAGGCTTTTGTACATGCATGTCATGTACAATTCCTTCAGCCCTGCATCATCAGTGATACTAGCAATGTCCTCAGATGAGGAATTAGTGATAGCAGAGGCAGGTGAATAATTTGTAACAGTTGAAGCATTTGAACATTTAGGTGAAGAATTAGCAGATTCACGTTCAATGCACTTTAAGCATGGAGGAACAAATTCTTCCTGAGAAGTGCTGATTTGTTGAGCAAGTAATGAATCGCGCTCCTTCTGAAGATCTTCATAACTCACTCTTAGCTTCTCAAGATCTTGCTTTCTTTGAAGAAATTCATAAGAAAGTTTCTCATGATCAGATAAGAGAGTGTTATGATGACTTTGAAGGTTATCAAACCTAGACTGAAGTCTCTGAAGATTTTCAGTCAGGGCTTTAGTGCGATCCATTTCTTCACCCAACATATCATCACTTTTGTCTAGCATGTTTTGAACCTTTTCAAAAGCCCTTTGTTGTTTTACAGAAATCTTAGCAAGTTTAGAGTAGCTGGGCTTGAGATTCTCATCAGATTCATTTTCACTAGATTCAAAGGAGGTGTATTTGAGTACCTTTGCACCTTTTGCCATGAAGCAATAGGTGGGAGCTGTTGGGGAACGTAGCAGAAATTCCAAATTTTCCTACGTGTCACCAAGATCTATCTATGGAGAGACCAGCAACGAGTAGAAAGAGAGTGCATCTACATACCCTTGTAGATCGCTAAGCGGAAGCGTTCAAGTGAACGGGGTTGATGGAGTCGTACTCGTCGTGATTCAAATCACCGATGATCCTAGTGCCGAACGGACGGCACCTCCGCGTTCAACACACGTACAGCCCGATGACGTCTCCCACGCCTTGATCCAGCAAGGAGAGAGGGAGAGGTTGAGGAAGACTCCATCCAACAGCAGCACAACGGCGTGGTGGTGGTGGAGGAGCGTGGCAATCCAGCAGGGCTTCGCCAAGCACCATGGGAGAGGAGTAGTAGGGAGAGAGGTAGGGCTGTGCCAGAACTTCGTGTATAGCTCCCATGCGCCTCCCCACTATATATAGGGGTGGAGGGGCTGGTTTCTTGCCCTCCAAGTCCATTGGGGCGTTGGCCAAGGTGGGAGGAAAGAAATCTCATTATTTCCTTCCCCACCGATTGTTATCCCCCCTTTTTACGGATCTTGATCTTATCCCTTCGGGATATGATCTTATTCCTTCTAAGGGGGGATCTTGGTGCGCCTTGACCAGGGGTGTGGGGCCTTGCCCCCACTACCCACGTCCATGTGGGTCCCCCCATGCAGGTGGGCCCCACTCCGGAACCTTCTAGAACCTTCCCGGTACAATACCGAAAAATCCCGAACATTTTCCGGTGGCCAAAATAGGACTTCCCATATATAAATCTTTACCTCCGGACCATTCCGGAACTCCTCGTGACGTCCGGGATCTCATCCGGGACTCTGAACAACATTCGGTAACCACATACAAACTTCCTTTATAACCCTAGCGTCATCGAACCTTAAGTGTGTAGACCCTACGGGTTCGGGAGACATGCAGACATGACCGAGACGTTCTCCGGTCAATAACCAACAGCGGGATCTGGATACCCATGATGGCTCCCACATGTTCCACGATGATCTCATCGGATGAACCATGATGTCAAGGACTTAATCAATCCCGTATTCAATTCCCTTTGTCTATCGGTATGTTACTTGCCCGAGATTCGATCGTTGGTATCCAATACCTTGTTCAATCTCGTTACCGGCAAGTCACTTTACTCGTTCCGTAACACATCATCCCGTGATCAACTCCTTGGTCACATTGCGCATATGATGATGTCCTACCGAGTGGGCCCAGAGATACCTCTCCGTTTACACGGAGTGACAAATCCCAGTCTCGATCCGCATAAAACAATAGATACTTTCGGAGATACCTGTAGTGCACCTTTATAGTCACCCAGTTACGTTGTGACGTTTGATACACCCAAAGCACTCCTACGGTATCCAGGAGTTACACGCTCTCATGGTCGAAGGAAGAGATACTTGACATTGGCAAAGCTCTAGCAAACGAACTACACGATCTTTTGTGCTAGGCTTAGGATTGGGTCTTGTCCATGACATCATTCTCCTAATGATGTGATCCCGTTATCAACGACATCCAATGTCCATAGCCAGGAAACCATGACTATCTGTTGATCACAACGAGCTAGTCAACTAGAGGCTCACTAGGGACATATTGTGGTCTATGTATTCACACGCGTATTACGATTTTCGGATAATACAGTTATAGCATGAATAAAAGACTATTATCATGAACAAAGAAATATAATAATAACACTTTTATTATTGCCTCTAGGGCATATTTCCAACAGTCTCCCACTTGCACTAGAGTCAATAATCCAGTTCACATCGCCATGTGATTAACACTCACAGGTCACATCGCCATGTGACTAATACCCAAGAGTTTACTAGAGTCAGTAGTCTAGTTCACATCACTATGTGACTAACACTCAATGAGTTTTATGTTTGATCATGTTGCTTGTGAGAGAGGTTTTAGTCAACGGGTCTGAACCTTTCAGATCCGTGTGTGCTTTACAAATCTCTATGTCATCTCCTAGATGCAGCTACCACGCTCTATTTGGAGCTATTCCAAATAACTGTTCTACTTGGAGCTATTCTAAATTATTACTCCATTATATGTATCCGGTCTCTCTACTCAGAGCTATCCGGATAGGTGTCAAGCTTGCATCGACATAACCCTTTACGACGAACTCTTTTACCACCTCCATAATCGAGAAAATTCCTCAGTCCACTAGTTACTAAGGATAACTTTGACCGCTGTCCTGTGAGCCATTCTTGGATCACTCTTGTACCCCTTGACTGACTCATGGCAAGGCACACTTCAGGTGCGGTACACAACATAGCATACTGAAGAGCCTACGTCTTAAGCATAGGGGACGACCTTCGTCCTTTCTCTCTATTCTGCCGTGGTCGAGCTTTAAGTCTTAACTTCGTACCTTACAATTCAGGCAAGAACTTCTTCTTTGACTGATCCATCTTGAACACCTTCAAGATCATGTCAAGGTATGTGCTCATTTGAAAGTACCATTAAGCGTTTTGATCTATCCTTATAGATCTTGATGCTCAATGTTCAAGTAGCTTAATCCAGGCTTTCCATTGAAAAACACTTTCAAAAAAAAACCTATATGCTTTCCAGAAATTCTACGTCATTTCTGATCAACAATATGTCAACAACATATACTCATCAGAAATTCTATAGTGCTCCCACTCACTTCTTTGGAAATACAAGTTTCTCATAAACTTTGTACAAACCCAAAAAAATTTATCATCATCAAAGCATACATTCCAACTCCGAGATGCTCACTCCAGTCCTTAGAAGGATTGCTGGAGCTTTGCATACTTATTAGCATCTTTCGGGATTGACAAAACCTTCCGGTTGTATCACATACAACCTTTCCTCATTAAAATCGTCGAGGAAACAATGTTTTGACATCCTATCTGCAAGATTTCATAAATAATGCAGTAATCGCTAATATAATTCCAACAGACTCTTAGCATCGCTACGAGTGAGAAAATCTCATCGTAGTCAACTCCTTGAACTTGTCAGAAAACATCTTAACGACAAGTCGAGCTTTCTTAATGGTGACATTTACCATCATTGTCCGTCTTCCTTTTGAAATCCATCTGTACTCATTAGCCTTACGACCATCGAGCCGTTCTGCCAAAGTCTACACTTTGTTTTCATACATGGATCCTCTCTCGGATTTTATGGCCTCAAGCCATTTATCGGAATCTGGGCCCACCATCGCTTCTCCATAGCTCGTAGGTTCATTGTTGTCTAGCAACATGACCTTCAAGACAGGATTACGTACCATTCTGAAGTAGTACGCATCCTTGTCATCCTACGAGGTTTGGGAGTGACTTGATCCGAAGTTTCATGATCAATATCATAAGCTTCCACTTCAATTGGTGTAGGTGCCACAGGAACAACTCCCTGTGCCCTGTCACACACTAGTTGAAGAGACGGTCAATAACCTCATCAAGTCTCCACCATCCTCCCACTCAATTCTTTCAAGAGAAACTTTTCCTCGAGAAAGGACCCGATTCTAGAAACAATCCATATTGCTTTCGGATCTGAATTAGGAGGTATACCCAACTGTTTTGGGTTTCCTATGAAGATGCATTTTATCCGCTTTGGGTTCGAGCTTATCAACCTGAAACTTTTTCATATAAGCGTCGCAGCCCCAAACTTTTAAGAAACGACAACTTAGGTTTCTCTAAACCATAATTCATACGGTGTCATCTCATCGAAATTACGTGGTGCCCTATTTAAAGTGAATGTGGTTGTCTCTAATGCCTAACCCATGAACGATAGTGGTAATTCGATAAGAGATATCATGGTACGCACCATATCCAATAGGGTGCAACTATGATGTTCGGACACACCATCACATTATGGTGTTCCAGGCGGTATTAATTGCGAAACAATTTCCACAATGTCTTAATTGTGTGCCAAAACTCGTAACTCAGATATTCATCTCTATGATCATATCATAGACATTTTATCCTCTTGTCACAATGATCTGCTACTTCACTCTGAAATTACTTGAACCATTCAATAATTCAGACTTGTGTTTCATCAAGTAAATATACTCAACATTTACTCGAATCATCTGTGAAGTAAGAACATAATGATATTCACTGCATGCCTCAGCACTCATTCGACTGCACACATCAAAATGTGTTACTTCCAACAAGTTGCTATCTTGTTCCATCTTACTGAAAATGAGGCTTTTCAGTCATCTTGCCCATGTGGTATGATTTGCATATCTCAAGTGATTCAAAATCAAGTGAGTCCGAACGATCCATTTGCATGGAGTTTCTTCATGCATATACACCAATAGACATGGTTCGCATGTCTCAAACTTTTCAAAAACGAGTGAGTCCAAAGATCCATCAACATGGAGCTTCTTCATGCGTTTTATACCATTATGACTTACATGGCAGTGCCACAAGTAAGTGGTACTATCATTACTATCTTATATCTTTTGGCATGAAAATGTGTATCACTACGACCGAGATTCAATAAACCATTCCTTTAGGTGCAAGACCATTGAAGGTATTATTCAAAAATAGAGTAACTATTATTCTCCTTAAATGAATAACCGTATTGCAATAGACATAATCCAATCATGTCTATGCTCAACGCAAACACCAAATAACAATTATTAGGTTTAACACCAATCTCGTTGGTAGAGGGAGCGTGCGATGCTTGATCACATCTAGCTTGGAAAAACTTCCAACACATATCGTCAGCTCACCTTTAGCTAGTCTCCGTTTACTTCGTAGCTTTTATTTTGAGTTACTAACACTTAGCAACCGAACCGGTATCTAATACCCTGGTGCTACTAGGAGTACTAGTAAAGTACACATTAACATAATGTATATCCAATATACTTCTATCGACCTTGCCAGCCTTCTCATCTACCAAGTATCTAGGGTAATGCTGCTCCAGTGGTTGTTCCCCTTATTACAGAAGCACTTAGTCTCGGGTTTGGGTTCAACCTTGGGTTTCTTCACTAGAGCAGCAGCTGAATTGCCGTTTCATGAAGTATCCCTTTGTTCCCTTGCCCTTCTTGAAACTAGTGGTTTCACCAACCATCAACAATTGATGCTCCTTCTTGATTTCTACTTTCGCGGTGTCAAACATCATGAATATATCAAGGATCATCATATCTTTCCCTGATATGTTATAGTTAATCACGAAGCTCTAGCAGCTTGGTGGCAATGACTTTGGGGAAACATCACTATCTCATCTGGAGGATCAACTCCCACTCGATTCAAGTGATTGTTGTGCTCAGACAATCTGAGCACAAGCTCAACGATTGAGCTTTTCTCCCTTAGTTTGCAGGCTAAGAAAATCATCGGAGGTCTTATACCTCTTGACGTGGGCACGAGCCTGAAATCCCAATTTTAGCCCTCGAAACATCTCATATGTTCCGCGACATTTCGAAAACGTCTTTGGTGCCTCTACTTAAACCATTTAATTGAACTATCACGTAGTTATCAAAACGTGTATGTCCGATGTTCGCAACATCGACAAACGACGTTGGGGTTCAGCACACTGAGCGGTGCATTAAGGACATAAGCTTTCTACTGATCGCATAATCGCTACTATCAACTTTCAACTATATTTTCTCTAGGAACATATCTAAACAGTGGAACTAAAGCGCGAGCTTACGACATAATTTGCAAAAGGTCTTTTGACTATGTTCAGGATAATTAAGTTCATCTTATGAACTCCCACTTAGATAGACATCCCTCTGGTCATCTAAGTGATCACATGATCCGAGTCAACTAGGCCGTGTCCGATCATCACGTGAGACGGACTAGTCATCATCGGTGAACATCTTCATGTTGATCGTATCTACCATACGACTCATGCTCGACCTTTCGGTCTCCGTGTTCCGAGGCCATGTCTACACATGCTAGGCTCGTCAAGTTAACCCTAAGTGTTTTCGCTGTGTAAAACTGTCTTACACCCATTGTATGTGAACGTAAGAATCCATCACACCCGATCATCACGTGGTGCTTAGAAGCGACGAACTGTAGCAACGCTGCACAGTTAGGGGAGAACACTTCTTGAAATTTTGTAAGGGATCATCTTATTTACTACCGTCGTCCTAAGCAAACAAGATGCATAAACATGATAAACATCACATGCAATCAAATAGTGACATGATATGGCCAATATCATTTTGCTCCTTTTGATCTTCATCTTCGGGGCTCCATGATCATCATCGTCACCGGCACGACACCATGATCTCCATCATCATGATCTCCATCATCGTGTCTTCATGAAGTTGTCACGCCAACGACTACTTCTACTTCTATGACTAACGCGTTTAGCAATAAAGTAAAGTAGTTTACATGGCGTTCTTCAATGACACGCAGGTCATACAATAAATAAAGACAACTCCTATGGCTCCTGCCGGCTGTCATACTCATCGACATGCAAGTCGTGAATCCTATTACAAGAACATGATCAATCTCATACATCACATATCATTCATCACATTCTTCTTGGCCATATCACATCACATAGCATACCCTGCAAAAACAAGTTAGACGTCCTCTAATTGTTGTTGCATGTTTTACGTGGCTGCTATGGGTTTCTAGCAAGAACGTTTCTTACCTACGCAAGACCACAACGTGATATGCCAATTGCTATTTACCCTTCATAAGGACCCTTTTCATCGAATCCGTTCCGACTAAAGTGGGAGAGACTGGCACCCGCTAGCCACCTTATGCACCAAGTGCATGTCAATCGGTGGAACCTGTCTCACGTAAGAGTACGTGTAAGGTCGGTCCGGGCCGCTTCATCCCACAATACCGTCGAAACAAGATTGGACTAGTAACGGTAAGCATATTGAACAACATCAACGCCCACAACTACTTTGTGTTCTACTCGTGCAAAGAATCTACGCAATAGACCTAGCTCTGATACCACTGTTGGGGAACGTAGAAGAAATTCAAAATTTTCCTACGTGTCACCAAGATCTATCTATGGAGAGACCAGCAATGAGTAGAAAGAGAGTGCATCTACATACCCTTGTAGATCACTAAGCGGAAGCGTTCAAGTGAACGGGGTTGATGGAGTCGTACTCATCGTGATTCAAATCACCGATGATCCTAGTGCCGAACGGACGGCACCTCCGCGTTCAACACACGTACAGCCCGGTGACGTCTCCCACGCCTTGATCCAGCAAGGAGAGAGGGAGAGGTTGAGGAAGACTCCATCCAACAGCAGCACAACGGCGTGGTGGTGGTGGAGGAGCGTGGCAATCCAGCAGGGCTTCGCCAAGCACCATGGGAGAGGAGGAGTAGGGAGAGAGGTAGGGCTGTGCCAGAACTTCGTGTATAGCTCCCATGCACCTCCCCACTATATATAGGGGTGGAGGGGCTGGTTTCTTGCCCTCCAAGTCTATTGGGGCGTTGGCCAAGGTGGGAGGAAAGAAATCTCATTATTTCCTTCCCCACCGATTGTTATCCCCCCTTTTTAGGGATCTTGATCTTATCCCTTCGGGATATGATCTTATTCCTTCTAAGGGGGGATCTTGGTGCGCCTTGACCAGGGGTGTGGGGCCTTGCCCCCACTACCCACGTCCATGTGGGTCCCCCCATGCAGGTGGCCCCACTCCGGAACCTTCTAGAACCTTCCCGGTACAATACCGAAAAATCCCGAACATTTTCCGGTGGCCAAAATAGGACTTCCCATATATAAATCTTTACCTCCGGACCATTCCGGAACTCCTCGTGACGTCCGGGATCTCATCCGGGACTCCGAACAACATTCGGTAACCACATACAAACTTCCTTTATAACCCTAGCATCATCGAACCTTAAGTGTGTAGACCCTACGGGTTCGGGAGACATGCAGACATGACCGAGACGTTCTCCGGTCAATAACCAACAGTGGGATCTGGATACCCATGATGGCTCCCACATGTTCCACGATGATCTCATCGGATGAACCACGATGTCAAGGACTTAATCAATCCCGTATTCAATTCCCTTTGTCTATCGGTATGTTACTTGCCCGAGATTCGATCGTTGGTATCCAATACCTTGTTCAATCTCGTTACCGGCAAGTCACTTTACTCGTTCCGTAACACATCATCCCGTGATCAACTCCTTGGTCACATTGCGCATATGATGATGTCCTACCGAGTGGGCCCAGAGATACCTCTCCGTTTACACGGAGTGACAAATCCCAGTCTCGATCCGCATAAAACAATAGATACTTTCGGAGATACCTGTAGTGCACCTTTATAGTCACCCAGTTACGTTGTGACGTTTGATACACCCAAAGCACTCCTACGGTATCCAGGAGTTACACGCTCTCATGGTCGAAGGAAGAGATACTTGACATTGGCAAAGCTCTAGCAAACGAACTACATGATCTTTTGTGCTAGGCTTAGGATTGGGTCTTGTCCATGACATCATTCTCCTAATGATGTGATCCCGTTATCAACGACATCCAATGTCCATAGCCAGGAAACCATGACTATCTGTTGATCACAACGAGCTAGTCAACTAGAGGCTCACTAGGGACATATTGTGGTCTATGTATTCACACGTGTATTACGATTTCCGGATAATACAGTTATAGCATGAATAAAAGACTATTATCATGAACAAAGAAATATAATAATAACACTTTTATTATTGCCTCTAGGGCATATTTCCAACAGGAGCATAGTCATCATTATCTTCATCAGGCTTGTCGGTGGGGTCAGTTTCTTCGGTGTTGAAGATGGACTTGCTAACGAAAGCAGTAGCGAAGGCCAGACTCGCCACACCAGATTCGGATTCTTCAGACGCCTCCTCTTCCTCATGTTCCTCGGATTCAGCTTCAGAGTCCATTTCCTTGCCAATGAATGCCCGAGCCTTCTTGGAGCTGCTCTTCTTGTGAGATGAAGACTTCGAGGATTTTGATGACGAAGATTTTGACGATTTCTTCTTCTTCTTCGCATCATCAGAACTGTAATCCTTGTATTTATTCTTCTTCAATTCCTTTTCCCACTAAGGACAATCTTGAATATAATGACCAGGTTTCTTGCATTTGTGGCACAGCCTTCTCTTATAGTCACTTGATGAGGAATCACTGCTTCTTGAGGATTTTCCAAAGCGACCACGTCTTGAGAACTTCTGGAATTTCTTCACGAGCAGTGCTAGCTCCTGGCTCAATTCTTCAGGATCACCAAGGCTACTACCAGAATTCTCACATTCAGATTCAGACACAACCTTGGCCTTCAGGGCACGTGGTTTGCCATAGCTCGAACCATAGAGATCTCTCTTTTCAGCAAGCTGGAACTCGTGAGTATTTAGCCTTTCGAGGATATCGGCAGGATCAAGAGACTTGTAGTCAGCCCGTTCTTGTATCATCAGACCGAGAGTATCAAATGAGGAATCAAGCGATCTCAACAGTTTCTTCACCACCTCATGGTCAGTGATGTCAGTGGCACCGAGGGCTTGAAGCTCATTTGAGATGTCAGTGAGGCGATCAAAGGTTTGTTGGACATTTTCATTGTCGAGTCTTTTGAAGCGGTTGGATTACGAAGAACATCAACTCGAGAGTCACGCTGAGTTGAGACTCCTTCATTCACTTTGGACAGCCTATCCCAGATAAGCTTAGCAGTTTCCAAAGCACTCACTCTTCCATACTGTCCTTTACTCAGATGGCCACATATGATATTCTTCGCTTGAGAATCGAGTTGCTTGAATCTCTTCACATCGGTAGCGTTAGTGAGGGTGAAACAGAGGGAACACCATTTTCCACAACATACCAGAAATCATTGTCAATTGCCTCGAGATGCATTCGCATCTTGTTTTTCCAGTAGGGGTAGTCCGTCCCATCAAAGGTAGGACACCTAGCCGAGAACTTAATCACACCTGCGGTCGACATAACTAAAACTCCAGGCGGTTAAACCAAAATCACACAGAATAAGGGAGTACCTTGCTCTGATACCAATTGAAAGTGCGTTATGTCGACTAGAGGGGGGGTGAATAGGCGATTTTTATGAATTCTTCACTGAGGAATTTTCCGGTGAGGAAATTCCTTAGCGAAGAACTATTAGCAGCGGAATAAGTACTCAGAAGTAAGCATAACATAATACAAGCATGGTCATCATGATGAAATGAAGACTAGCACAGAGTACAGAAAGCGTAATCACAGGATAACACAAGATGAAGACAAACAGACTGAAGAAATTGAACTGAGGAAATTGAGAAAGTCTTCAGTCAAAGTCTTCAAACACAGATATGAACAAACACTCAACACAATAATGAGGAAATGAAAGGGTTGAGGAAATAGAACCAGTTAGGTTGGTGAAGACAATGATTTGGTAGACCAGTTCCAACTGTTGTCTCAGTTGTACGTCTGGTTGGAGCGGCTGAGTCTTTAAACTCGAGGACACACAGTCCCGGACACCCAGTCGCTGAGCACGCAGCTCAGGACACCCAGTCCTCACCGTATTCTCCTTGAACTAAGGTCACACAGACCTCGTCCAATCACTCGTGGTAAGTCTTCAGGCGACTTCCAAACCTTCACAGACTTGGTCACTCAGCGATCCACAATTCCTCTTGGATGCTCTAGACCTTGACGCCTAACCGTCTGGAAGAAGCACAGTCTTCAAAGGTAACAAGCATCGGATCCATGCAGGATCAATTTCTTCAGTGATGCTCAATCACATTGGGTTTGTAGGGGTTTGGTTTTGGGTTTTCCTCACTCGATGATTTTCGCTCAAAGTCCTCGGAGGATGGGTTGCTCTCAAATGACAAGTGTCAAGTTCTCTCGGAGCAGCCAACCAGCTAGTGGTTGTAGGGGCGGCTATTTATAGCCTAGGGAGCAGCCCAACATGATAAGACATAAATGCCCTTCAATGATATGACCGTTAGGTGGATAAGATATTTTGGGACAGCTGGCGCGCAGCACAGCAACGGTCGGAAATTTGACTCTCAAATTCCTCAGGGCTATCATGTTCCTCACTGTGTAGGTAATTCGCACTGACGAATTCCTAACTCCTCAGTCAGAACAAATTCATCAGCGACCAGAAGAACTTCGTCTCTGTCACTGAAGAAAGTGACTGAACTGTATGAGATTTCCAAAGGCTTCACTCGAAGGGATTTGTAGGTGTAGGATTTTGAGTTGAGCATCACATGGAAATTTTTCCTTAGTATTTCCTCGACCCCCTTTAACAGTACGGTGTTTCCTATGACTCAAGAAAGAGAAAATGAAACTACGAAAACAAAAGTCTTCACGCTTCATGTTCCACAAATGAATACCAAGTCTTCAAGGTCACACCAATTTCTTCACTTTCAAAGTCTTCGGAAAGTCTTTAGAATATCAAAGTCTTCAGTTAAAGAACTTCATTTTTAGGGGTCGACTTTCTCTGTAAATATCAAACTCCTCATAGACTTATAGACATGTGTACACTCACAAACGCATTAGTCCCTTAACCTATAAGTCTTCAATACACCAAAATCACTAAGGGGCACTAGATGCACTTACAGATAGTACACGAGGTATTCATCTGGTATCCTGGAGTTGCATAATATCATAGTTGAAGGAATATGTATTTGACATGAAGAAAGCAATAGCAATAAAACCGAACGATCATAATGCTAAGCTAACGGATGGGTCTTGTCCATCACATAATTCTCCCAATGATGTGATCCCGTTCATCAAATGACAACACATGTCTATGGTTAGGAAACTTAACCATCTTTGATCAACGAGCTAGTCTAGTAGAGGCTTACTAGGGACACGGTGTTTTGTCTATGTATTCACACATGTATCAAGTTTTCGGTTAATACAATTCTAGCATGAATAATAAACATTTATCATGAAAAAGGAAATATAAAATAACAACTTTATTATTGCCTCTAGGGCATATTCCCTTCATGTCCTATATATCAATCTTTACCTCTCGACCTTTCCGAGGCTCCTCGTCATGTTTGTGATCTCATCCGGGACTCCGAACAACATTCGGTCACCAAATCGCATAACTCTTATAATACTATATCGTCATCACACGTTAAGCATGCGGACCCTACGGGTTCGAGAACTATGTAGACATGACCGAGACACCTCTCCGGCAAATAACCAATAGCGGAACCTGGATGCCCATATTGGCTCCTACATATTTTACGAAGATCATTATCGGCTGAACCGTTATGACAACATATGTAATTCCCTTTGTCCATCGGTATGTTACTTGCCCGAGATTCGATCATCGGTATCTTCATACCTAGTTCAATCTCGTTATCGGCAAGTGTCTTTACTTGTTCCGTAATACATCACCTCATGACTAACTCCTTAGTCATTTGCTTGCAAGCTTATGGTGTATATTTTTTTGACTATAAACAGTATAAAACCCCACTGCAACTTTTATTAACTTTCAAAAGAAGAAACAAGAGCAAAGTCTCATGGGCTTGAGGTAAGCCCCAAAAAAGAGAAAAAAAATAGAACAGAAAGGAAAAACAAGAAGAAGCTATAAAAAACCTAAAAAGCTACCCCTATAATTACAAGATGGACTCCAACCAAGCTGAAAACTATGGCAGAAATTTCTCCTTCATCCTGTGTTTCAATAACTTGAGCTCCTCCAAATAAATGTGCTTCCAGCCTTGGAAAGAAGGATTAATGTTTTTGAAATTTTTGTTGTTTCTTGATATCAAAATAGCCCAAGACCCCAGAATTATCATCTCCATGAAGAAAGGAAGATGTAGTTTGTCTTTAAGGTCTTGAAAAGCTTCCAGAACTGAAAAGCTTATGGTGTGTATTACCAAGAGGGCCTAGAGATACCTCTCCGGTACTCGGAGTGACAAATCCTAATCTCTATCTATGCCAACTCAACAAACACCTTCGAAGATATCTATAGAGCATCTTTATAATCACCCAGTTACGTTGTGACGTTTGATAGCACACAAGGCATTCCTCCGATGTCCGGGAGTTGCATAATCTTATAGTCGAAGGAATATGTATTTGACATGAAGAAAACAATAGCGATAAAACTGAACAATCATTATGCTAAGCTAATGGATGAGTCTTGTCCATCACATCATTCTCCTAATGATGTGATCCCGTTATCAAATGACAACTCATGTCCATGGTTAGGAAACCTTAACCATCTTTGATCAACGAGTTAGCCTAGTAGAGGCTCACTAGGGACACGTTGTTTGTTTATGTATTCACACATGTATTAAAGTTTCTGAACAATACAATTCTAGCATGAATAATAATCCTTTATCATGAATAAGGAAATATAAAAATAACAACTTTATTATTGCCTCTACGGCATATTTCCTTCAAGATCAACTGAGATACTCTCAGGCCACTAGTTCACCCATGTACCTAGTGAGCGCTACGAGGCCTGACATCATGTTTGCTATGACCAAACCGAGTCAGCTTGTTCCCAATCCGGTTGATGTACATTGGCATGCCGTTGAAAGAATTATGCACTATCTGAAAGGTACTGTGAACTATGGACTTCCATACCAGATATCCGTCGGTACTTGAAGGGTATAATTAATTATGTGAATTGAATCTCCGATGTTGATGAGATGAAGGCCACAACTGGTTATGTGTTTACACCTGGAGGTGGCGCTATTTCCTGGAAGTCTTGCAAGCAAATGATCCTAACAAGATCGACAATGGAATCAGAAGTAACAACATTAGACACATATGGTGTCGAAGTAGAATCGCTTTGAGATCTTTTGATAGACTTGTGAGTGGTCGTAAAGCCGATTTTGGCTGTCTTTATGAAATCTTTTTTAACATTTCTTGAAATTTGTGCACAGTCATTGAAAAGTAAATAATTTTTGAAGATTTTGAACATTTTTCAAAATTCTCATTTTTTTTAAATGTGATTCTTTTAAATTTGTGAACAACTTTTAATTCTGAACATTTTTCAAAAACACAAATATTTTTTAATTGGGAACAATTTTTTAAATGTGAACATTTTTAAATCATGTTTCTAGAAAAAGTGGAATTCAAAACAATTTATGAAAAGGTGAACCTTTTTTTGGAATTCTAGAATATATTTCAAAACATGATTTTTTTTAATTTGTGAACAA
The DNA here is from genome assembly GCF_002162155.2 of Triticum dicoccoides. NCBI lineage: Eukaryota > Viridiplantae > Streptophyta > Magnoliopsida > Poales > Poaceae > Triticum > Triticum dicoccoides. The sequence continues at coordinate 493,139,254 of NC_041387.1, forward strand.
ATTTTGAAATTTGATCATTTTCCAAAATTCTAAATAGGAAAAAAGCACATAAGAATGAGATTAGAAACTGTCACACGTTTAACAAATTTAGAGTGATAACATTGGATTATATCTAGTCGGCTAAGAATCTGACATATCTCTTTACTAAAGGGCTATCAGGTGTTGTGACAGAAAACACATTGAGGGAGATGAGTATGAGACCCAAATGAGTTGTCATGGTGGTAACCAACCTATGTGATTGGAGAACCCGTGAAAGAGGACCTGGAAAAACAAGCTAGTGGTTAACTAATGAGAGTAACTTTACTAACCCACTCTGTTGGAGATGCGATGCTCTCTGACTTACTTTGTCTTAATGTGTTTCAAAGCTTGTATAAGCAAGATGCTATCCTACAAAGCGATCTTCGAAGGACATGCCTATATGAGCCCAGCTACTGGTCATAGTTTGTGAGATTCGGGTGATCTCAAGAAAGTTCATGAATAAGCTAGGAGTGTGACTAATATACTCCACCCGAGGGTTCAGCCTTTGGAAGCCTAGTACCAGTAAGACATTTGGTGAACTTATTTACGCCAAACTGACAATTCAAGGCATAGTTCATCGTTTAGTTGTGAAGGAGTGTAGCTACGTGCTCTAGGTGGATGTTCAACCTTAACAGGTCTCCATTAAAAGAATCAAACAACAACGCCAGATCTTGAAAATAAATATCAAACATTGTTTTGGAAAACGTAAATATTTTTTAGAACATGAATATTTTGCAAAGTCATTACCAAATAATTAAACTCAAACATTTTTCGAAAATCTTGAACATTAAATAAATGAACATTTTTTCAAATTTTGAACATTTTTTAAACGTGAACAAGTTTTGAAAACTAGGAGTACTCTAGCGATTTTTTTTAATTTGCAAAAAAAGTAAAACGCAATTTTTTTAAAACTTTCACATTTTTGGAAAAAGTGAACAAACTTTGAAAATTGGGAAGTAATGTAGTGAACATTTCTTTTAAAGCGCGAATGTCTTTTAAAGCACGTCTCTTAAAAAACAAATATTTTTTGAATTTGGAACTTTTTTAGACAAAAATAAATATATTTTTTGATAATCTCAAACAATTTTTGAAACACAAACATTTATAAAAAAGATGGCAATATTTTTAGAAGTTTGAGAAAAATAGAATGCGAACAAAAATCTAAAGTTCTAAACATTTTTTCCTAAACTCAAACATTTTTTATGGAATTCTAAAAATATTTTAAAAATTGAACAAATTTTGAAATTCCAAACATTTTTTGAAAATTTTGAATTTATGAAGAAACGAGAAACAAAAAAATAAGGAAAAGAAACAGACAAAAGAAAAAGACGACAATGGGTCAGCCTAGTCAGAGGTGTAATGAGCACAGAAAGAAAAAGGAAATATATGGCTGCTTGGGCCGACGGGAGAGATAAGACCCTGATTTGATAAGTGGGCTCTATCGCTGCATGGGCCGGTGGGAGAGAGAGGACCTCGTTTAAATAAATGGGCTCGGGAATGAATTGAAATTAAAAGAATGAATAAATGGGTGATGTAATTAACCTATATGTGCAAGTGTTTGAATTGTGATTTGTGCACGATGAAGGAGCTTGGCAACTGACCAAACTCGTCGTCTTAAGACTGATCTTTGTTTTTCTTTTAATCTCATACTATAAATTTTGTTTACCGTGTTTATGTTATGTAATAAGTAATGCATGCTAGAATTGGATGACCAAACTCATCACCTTGAGACTTACCACGTTTGTCGGAAATAGGTGGACAAATGACCATCATTTTTTTAGAAAAGAGGCGCTTGCTCGGCCTTAAGCTAAAGCACTTACAAGTTCAACAAGTCTAATGAAGTACGAAGTAGGAAAACAAGCGATACACCCGATACATCACCGGAGGCGAGGTCATAGTGACACAACGCTAGTAGGATAAAGACGGTCTAGGCTATCATGGTAGCAATGGGCGACGCCATGTCGGTGATGTCCCCTATGACGATCGACGCAACTCAGTGCACCTTGCCCGCACCTTTGAGGCGAGCTCCTCCACGCGCCTTCGGTCGTGCACCCTTGCCAATGGCTTCCACAGCTTGCATGACTCATCGATGGCACAAAAAGAAAAAAAATGGCAAGCTCATTAGCGATGTGCGAGAGTTTGTTTCTCCCGTTATGACGCACAAACAATGTTTGCTAGTTGTATACCTCCGCACGCACAGTACGGTGCTTGATCCTCTGGCCCCGGTTCTCCCACGCCAACGGGAACCGCCATGACGCCGCGTCACTGAGAACCTACTAGCGTGACAAGACCCTGGGCACCGGTTTTCTTTTCCAACCCCCTCTTATATACCTACTATTAAAGGGAGGTATTCTTGGTTTGGTTTCGCTTTGTTTCGTCCCGTTTTGAATAATTTTACATACTATGTTTTAGTTGGAAACCGAGACGTGCATGTAAAAGAAACGAAAAACTAAGCAAAACGGCCGGCCCATATTTCTATTTTTTATATGTCCCTGCGGTGCTGGGCCGAGTCCCGCGCCTGCTGGCTGAACTGCTTCTCGCTCATGCTCGCTAGAGGAAAAACTAAGCAAAACGGCCGGCCCATATCTTTATTTTTTTAGAGAAAAGGCCAAAGCCCGACTTTATAAATAAAGCCACATGGTAGCGTCACGAATACCCAAGGTTCACACAGTCTCAGAAACACAAAGAGAAGTTAAATAGGCCCAAATTCCTAACGAAACAGGCAGCTGCCAAACACGGCACGCAGGCCGGGGAGAGAAGGAGACCTAATCCCGCAAACTACAGCACCAGGCTTATACGCCATGATTCGTCCCGGAGATCTGAGAGGCTGAAGCCCGAATTTTGGCGATGAGCAGGTCCAGGGCGTCCCGATCTGGCTCCTTAGTCAATAATCTCCACTGCTGCAAGAATATACATGATTCGAAAAGAACGTCAGCAGGCTTAGATGGGAAGGTAAGTTCAATAGTAAATTTGTTTCTAATGGTCCAAAGAGCCCAACATAAGGCTCCCAAGCCAACCCAGAATACCCTCATGGTGACCCCTACCAGAGATTTGGCTAGGGTTCTAGTGTCTGCGAAAGAGGAGGGATCCCAGGAGACCCGAAGCCATGATCTTACGCAAGACCAAACTAATTTGGCAAGAACACAGTTGAAAAAGATGTGATTAGAGTTTTCCAAAGCCCCACACAAGTTACAGAATTCCGAGCCCGGCCCATTGCGTTTTTTGATCTGATCAGCAGAAGGAAGGCGACCTCAGAAGGCTTGCCAGAGGAAAATCTTAATCTTAGGAGGGACCTTAGATTTCCAAATACAAGAGAAGCGAGCCGAAGTAGTACCACCAATGAGTCTAGAATACAACGATTTGACCGAGAATAGCCCAGAGGCCGTATGTGGCCAAACCACAGAGTCAGCCTCCTCCAAGAGCACAGGGAAGAGGGCAGAAAGACTTTGTCATTCTTCCAACTCTTCAGGAGACAGGGCCCGACGAAAAGCCAAGTCCCAATTATTAGCAGCCACCTCCGCGATGGAGATTTGCGGATTGGGGCAATAAGAGAACAGAACCGGAAAGCTAACAGCCAGGGGAGCATCCCCGGACCACCAATCTAACCAAAAACGAACAGCAGACCCATTACCCACACAAAACTTAACGTGCTCCAAAAAAATCGGCCGAACTTTAACAAGGGCTTTCCAAAACTGCGAACCACGTCGCGCAGGGGCAAACATAGGGTTGGAGTTAGGAAAATATTTAGCCTTAAGAATCAAAAACCACAGCACATCGGCCCCAACCGTCATAATTTTCCACCACCACTTAATGAGCAAACAAATATTCATCACCCGAGTATTAATAATGCCTAACCCCCCAAGATTTTTAGGCTTGCACATAAGCTGCCACTTAACCAACCTATACTTCCTTTTGTTATCTGCAGAATTCCAATAAAAGCCACCCCTATGTTTGTCGAAGCCAGCATGCACACCATCCGTGAGACGGTAAAAGCCCATAAGGAACAACGGGAGAGAGGATAAGCAAGAATTGATTAGAGCCACTTTGCCAGCATTGGTATTATACCTACCCCTCCAAGGAAGCACCCTATTCCCCACTTTAGCAACCACCGGAGCGAAGTCTTTCGCGTGAAGCAGACCAGGAGAGATAGGAAGACCTAAATATTTGAAAGGAAAGGAACCTAAGGAGCAGTTGAGGAGTCTGGCCACCCGTAAGGCCTCCGCCCGGTCAACCCCCATCACCATAACCTCACTCTTGGCGAAATTGATCTTAAGACCGGAAACAGCTTCGAAGCACAACATAATAAATTTCAGATTGGCAATACAGGCATTGTCCAACTCTACCAAGATGATTGTGTCATCCGCATATTGCAAATGAGAGACCCCTTCCGGAAGTAGGTGAGAGACCACAGGAATAATGTGTCCACATCGAGCCGCTTTGGAGAGCATACAGGAGAAAGCGTCAGCCACAAAGTTGAAAAGAACAGGGGAGGCCGGATCCCCTTGGCGGTGGCCCCTCCCATCCGCAAAGAAGTTGCTAATAGCGCCATTTACGGCAACTGCAGTGTGGCCACCCGAGACCAACTGCATGATACGGTGAACATAGGCACCGTCGAAACCTTTGGCAAGAAGAATCTGCCTGAGAAAAGACCAGCTAACCGAGTCATACGCTTTTTCGAAGTCTAGTTTGAGAATGATAGCTTTGGATTTCCGCACATGGAGGTCATGTACTATCTCATGAAGGGAGAGAATGACATCTAAATTAAAGCGCCCTTTGATAAAAGCAGATTGGAAGGGACTAATAACTCTGTGAGCTACCGGAGACAGCCGGTTCGCAAATCCTTTGGAAGGGAACTTGGCAAAGTTATTAATCAATGCTATAGGCCGGAATTGGGAAATGACATCAGCACCCTTAACCTTAGGGATCAGGGATATAACAGCATAGTTCAGGTGAGAGATGTCGACAGTACCAAGAGAAAAACCCTGAATAACGTTACACACCAACTGTTTCAACTGGGGCCAAAATTTCCGAAAGAAAGGGATGGAGAAGCCATCAGGCCTGGAAGCAACATTAGTATTGGCAGAATTAACCACATCCCAGATTTCCTGATCGGAGAGCGGAATCATCAAGGAAGCATTCTCCTTAGGAGAAATTTTAAGACCAGAACTCCAGAGGTGGGGGGAGATGGACAGGCCCGATGGAGGTTTAGCCCCTAACAGAGACGAAAAGAAGTCCACCACGTAAGCCATAATCACAGGTTGGTCTGTAGAGCGCATACCGTTAATCAATATGCTATTAATCTCACAACGCCTACGCCTACCGTTTGCAATCGCAAAGAAATAAGCAGTAGGAGTGTCTCCTTTGAGAGTCCAATTGAGGGTGCCCCTCTGACGCCAGTAAATCTCAGCCTGATGATGCAGCTGCAGAAGAGCGGCCTCCAGATTATAGCGAACAGCCCAACCATCATCCGAGAGCCCAATAGAGTCCGCAGTACGATCCAGCTCTAGGATCTGATTTTCAAGGAAGGCTTTGGAGTGGCGATCCTCCGCCGCACGGTTACGCGACCAGCCTCTAAGAAATTTTCGTAAAGCATAGGCACATGACTGCCAATCATCCAGAGGGCCAAAAGAGCGGGGGTTGTGAGAGAGGGATTGGGAGATTTTCGCCGCAACCATGTCAACAAAGCCATCAACAGACAACCAAGAAGCATCAAACTGAAATCTAGTCGGAGGTCTATTGCGAATGGAACCATCATCCAGAATCAAGGGGGTGTGGTCTGACCCCACAATACATTTAGCTACAAGAGAGGACCTAGGAAACAAGGCATCCCAACTGGGACATAGGAAGACACGATCAAGCACGGATCTGATAGGGTTCGCCTGATGATTAGACCAAGTAAAGCGGGCTCCCCCCCGAGGAAGCTCCCGAATGGCGTTGACACTAATAAAGTCGTTAAAAGCATTGGCTAAAGACCAGGAAAAATTATCATTATTCTTGTCAAGAGGGCATCATAGAAGATTAAAGTCTCCCCCAATCACCGTCGGGAGAGAACAGGACTCAAGCTTGATCGAAAGTTCATCAAGGAAAAGGTGCGAAAAGGAGTGATCCGCGGGCCCATAAACAACTATAAATTCACAGAGGGCATTCATAGATCTATGCGAGAGAACAACACTAGCCCAATAAAACCCATGATCAAAAGCAACAAAGTCAAAAATATCCTTATTAGAACCGATCAGAATCCCACAATAGTGGCCCGAAGCCGGTAAAGATTGCCACTGAAATCTATCCATACCCACGATAGCAGAAAGCTCACTGGGGGTAAAGGAATCCTTAAACGTTTCAACCAGCCCCATAAAGTCAATAGAGTTAGAACGAACCAAATCTTTCAGTTGGTCACGGCGCCCCCTAGCACCGAACCCTCTAATATTCCAGAATAAGGCCCTCATTTATACGAAAGGTTCTTGATACGGAGGCTCGACCTGCTGGGGGCCACACAGGTTTTAGATCGTTTATTAGTACCCCTCTTAGCAAGGCAGGATAAGGATGAGGGCTGGCCACTACCAGCACCCGAAGCCTCCCCCACAACACAACCAGCATCCGCCACCCGCGAGGCAACAGCCTCTTTGGCTTTCGCAGTGGTAGCTTGGGCCAATTCATTAGCCGAATAATAGCAAGGAGCGAACTGGGAGAGCCAACAGAAGTATCAACCACCAAACCCACGTCCGACATAATGTTTAAAAGATGATCATCAGACGTCGAAGGTAAAACCACCCGAACCGGAGAAACAGCGACCGATGGGGATGGGGAGGTACCTGGGGGAGGGAGGTCCTTCGCCGCAGCCCGCTTCTCTGCCCTTTCCAGAATCGAGCCACCAGAATGTGAAACCCGCCTACCTTTGCGGGTCGTGGACACCGGGGAGCGGATAGCAGGCGACCGCGCAGCAGGAGAGCCAGCGTGGGGGCCCGAGCGGGACATGGAGCCCAGATCATGATCAAGACGCCGACAGATCCCCGTCATAAATTGCTTCGAGCCCGAGGAGGTCCGGCTCTTAGCCGAGTACTTGCGAACTGAGGATTTCTTCTTCGAGGGGTGTTGTGATTCCATCATATCACGAGCAGGAGAGCCAGGGAGATCTTCAATACCCGAACGAGTGGGGGAGATAGGGCGAGCCGGGAGGTTGGAGCATGCAGCAGACACAGGAGTAGCCGAGCAGGGCGGAGCTTTAGGCAGATCAGCAGCAGCAAAGGGGGCCATCTGGACTGAAGGGGGAATCACTACATCTTCACGAGGAGCATCACCAGCAGGCGCTTGAGAATGAAACATCTCACGTTCTGAGTCTGCCAGGCTATCCCATTCAGATTGAGTGAAGCGGAGATTAGACCCAAAACTCTGATTGGGGCCACCAAAAGAACCATCCCCTTCCTTGTCATGTTTATCCGAAGGGTTAGCAGGAGGAGGGGGAAGGTGGAGCAGCCGCCGTCGCCCCCTCCACCCGCACCCGCAACCTGATGCCATTGGGAGAGGGATAGACATCAATGAAGCCATGCACCCGATCAGGATCAACACACCAGACCTTCAACCGAGCAGGACCTACCTTGTTCAAAGACTCCTCATCCACCTCGATGGGTTTCCCAATCAAAACCCCAAAGGACATGAGGAAAACAGACGAGCGCAGACTAGCAGGTAGGTCTTCAATCAACACCCACACTTGAGACAAAGGACCAACAGCAGTACCGTTGGATGCAGCCACTTTGACAGAAACCACCAGTTGATTAAGAGGTAAGGTGAAGCTGGTGCAGGAAGCAATCATTCGCAGGCAATCTTTGGAGGGGAACACCACAGAGAAGTCAAACTCTGACAGATGCACAACTTGCCAGTCCCAACTAGCCACATCCCAGATGCGAAGCCCTTCCAGCAGAGTTTGGGGGGAGATCTTTTGGTCTTTGACAGAGACAATACATGTCCCAGCGGTGCTGGGCCGAGTCCTGCGCCGGCTGGCTGAACTGCTTCTCGCTCACGCTCGCTGGAGCTAGCGAAAAAGAATGGGTGCTCGCGCTGGAGTCAAACTCGCAACCAAGCACAAACACAAAAACCTTCGTAACCAACTTATCCAGTTGTCGCCTATGAATTTTCACTGGTTCTTCACTATTTATACATTACTTTTGACCAAGTTATGTAGTCCAGATTCTCAATGCTTGTGTGAGGCAAAACAAGGTCTACGTGTAGGATCAGTAAAATAACGTCTAAGGGTAGATTCTCAAAAAGAAAACATGTATGTGTAGAAACTTGCTATTTTGAATTGCCACGTGAAGAAACTTGATATGATGGCCTTTTTACCTTTTTTTAGACAATGATGCCCTTTTTACTTGATCCACCGTACTAATCAATGGCAGAGCCTGCCTAAAAAAACGTGGGCCGAGTCAAACTGGGCAAGCTTCTCAAGAGCAAAAATTTGATTGATGGGTTCACTGCCCGATTAAATAGTACCACCTCGCCATTTATACTAAATTTTACATATTCATATATGTGCCTCTAGAATAAGAACAAAAAAGATGATGTGTGTGTCTCATTCATCCAGTGGGCATAAAAGGAAAGAGAAAATAATACCTAGCTAGGAATTAAATATCCAAAGAGGTGAGGGGTCACGACATAGATTCCTGCAGTAACAAATATAAATGACACAAGCATGTGGACTAATAACGCAATAGAATCATACTAGGTAGGAGGGCACAACACGATGGTGGATTTGGGAGGTGAGATGGGCTAAAACACATTTAGCAAGATTTCTTTACGACTCTGTGCGAATTCCAAAAACTTGGTCCAACTTCCAAATAATTCCTTGATATGTAGGATATGAAAATTAGGCCTTTTAAATAACAGCACAGTTGTATAAATATCGTACCAAAAATGTCACACGTGATGGTTTTTAATATACGACTTATAGGCATTTTTGGCCCGGTTGGGTGGCACCATTCAACTATTGTTATCCTGCGTTTTTGTGGAGGACACGTTAATTATTTCTTCCGTTGCAACGCACGGACATATGTGCTAGTCCCCCCTC
>NC_041387.1:493148661-493151766 GCF_002162155.2 Triticum dicoccoides
AAAGACATATGTGCTAGTGAACATCATTACCGCCGCATGGTTTTCGCAACGTCCGAATCCGTTCGTCTCCTTTTCCTTGGAAAGTTGGTGGACGGTCGCGCTCCAGAGATTGGACTACACTGCAACCATCAAATCTCATATCTGGGCACAGACCGAGACGCGAGAAATGTGGGCAAAAGAAGAGGAGGGCAGAGCGAGTGCAGAAAGTGACAGAGGGCAACACGTCGACGAACCCCGTAAATATCCCTGTCAAGATTGCATTTCACGGCCATCGCTTCTCCCTTCTTTTTCCCCTGAAAGCGCTCCCTGCCGGGACCCGGCCAGCCTATAAGAGACGCCGATGTCTGGTCATCCGTTGAGAGGGACAAGCCACGATAGGGAGACGACAATGAGAATGTTTCCATTTGTGCAAGTGAGGTATAGATGAGAGACGATCGATCGCAACTTGCTAGCCTGTGATATGTATGTAGTATGTATGATTGATATTGTTTGCTAACCATCCACTCGTGATGAGCAAATATATGATGCCATCTACAACACCGTCTCTCAAAACGGATACACTATTTGTGCGTGGACTAGTCCTGACTTCATGGACCGGATATGGGAATCGCCCACCCAGACCTGTCCTCTAAACATCTGCTCCTTATTTTTTTCCTATGTCCGCAACACATAAAATAATTGTAGAAAACAGCACAATTCTTTCATAAAAATATCATGCAAATATCCTTACTACAACAGTGGTTTAACTATAAATATTACATCCAGGATAACTGGATATTCTACAAGTTTTTTGAAACCATCGAATGCAAATTCAACGGTACTCTAGTCTAACATTGTATGACTAGTTTGCCCCCCTCTATAACACCATTATGGTACAACATCATCGATTCCAAATTCAACAGAACTCTAATCTAACATTATCTGACTTGAAGATGGTGTACCCCTAATGGGCTAGCGACTTCACATTGTGTTCATGGATCATGCGCAAGTTGTAGGGCGCACAGTGGTTTTGCTCATGAAACGAAGCATGCACGTTTTGCCAAAAGGCCAAGCCCCCTTGCCTCATGCCTATAAAAGTCAACTGATACGGCCTTCTACACATCACACAACAATTCGTCCTCCATCAACGAGTACCCAGCCATCGTGCTTACTCTATAAAACAACAAGAATGCCAGGAAAAAAGGCTCAATGACATTTGATCGAACACCTACCGGACATGGTGTCTGCTATGGACGGCGTCGACAGGGGCGGATGGTACCTGATTGCTGGCGGATCCTGGGTGGATGGCGGCGTAGTCCAAGGTGGGCAGGCACGTGGGTTGGGGTTGCGGACGTCCAAAATGCCTGAGCGGCATGCGAAGAGGTACAACGGTGACGTCGAACGAGGAGGGTACAAATGCAGAGCAAGGAGGGAGCAGGGGTAGAGTGGAAGAAAAGTGGCAGGGATGTCAAAGTCCTATATGACGGAGGTCCACACGCCCACAGACCTTCCCCCAGTTTGCGTCATGTTTGTGGGAATTCGAACAAGCGGACACGCCAGTGAATAAATACGGGTCTGCACTAAATGGCAAACTACTTTCGAACAGCTTGGTCCGGACCTATGCAAGCGTTTTGAGGTATGGCTTTGGAGAGGCCCCAAGGCCATTGTTAATTGGTTGAGCGGTTAGACGTAGCAAAAGTCTTATAACAATCAAAATTGAAAGTTTATCTTTGAGCAGTCTGTGATTTGTTTATTATGGGAACACCAATCTAATATACATTCTTAAAACAGTCACACAAGAAGAAGAAAACCTGCAATTTTCTGTAGTTGTATAATATGTACGGAATCATTGGGGCGGGGAACTATATTTGTGATATGTCGGCAACAAATAAGACGCCATTACATCCACATTGCATGCTAGATTCCTATGTATTTCTACAAAATTCATTTGGTCTTGTATTCATTTGCATAAATAAAAAATGAATGAATAAAAAACTATAAGACACGATACATTCCTGGGACTTTGAGTGGCTAAACATGATATAATGTTATTCCAATCAAATAATTAATTGAAGGTTTTTTCAAGGGAAGACTAATATATGTACATCCATGAAATGCAACATGCAATATCCTTTCAATTAATTACGATATGAAAATTCCCCTGCTTAAAAAGTTAAACTAGGAAGCTTACTCCAATTTATGAAAACAAAATATGACACGTGATGGAGGTCATGAGTCTTTTGGGAGGATAAACATGATACAATTATTCATTTCAATTAAATATTAGGGTGAAAAAAATGTGCGAGCATACTTTACAGATGCAATATATGCAAAACCTTGCGGCTATTTTTTTACAATTGTTTCTCTTGTAATATGTAGGTAGTCATGGCGTGAATTAAGTAACTTGTGATATGTAGGCAGCAACCAACGGGGCTCTATAACATCCACACCCGAGATTCCTTTGTGTCTACACAAAGTTAATTAATTCCACATGGCATGTTGGCAGACTGTACATAGCTTTTTGCAAGATGGGAGTGAAGGTTTTATTTCTCTGTTGATCACCAGGGGTGGCTCAATGATTTGGATTAGCCATGTCCAAAGATCAGAGGGCAAAGATAAGGCGATCGCATCCAGCTCCTGGAAAGAGTTGGCGGTACAAACCCCAGTTCGTCCCTTTCAGCCTTGGCCCATGGCTGGGTGCCGCTGTGTGACAACCCTGCTGATCCAAATCTTTCTTCCAACTGGGCGTCACTCGTACTGTTCACCTCCCTTGACACTTTTTGTTTGCACACCTTTGGTCTCTCGTGCGCAATGATGCATCGTTGTGGCATGAAAGCGATCTGTAAGCTCTGGTATGTGCGTACTGCAAGCCAGGGGAGATGCATAGTACCCATATACTATAGATGGCTAGTAGTATAAGATGCTTTACTTAGTCTTGCACATCCTAATTTCCCAAAATCGTCACAATGCACGATCATACGGGCCTGACATATACACGCATGGAGAGCTATATACCTCCTAGCTATGTTTGCCAGCTACCCTATCGTCCGCCGTTTGTAAACTTCTACCAATGCATGTGAAAAGCGTCGTCCACGTCCTAAACCATGTCCTTCTAATGGTTGTTCG
>NC_041387.1:493152158-493164985 GCF_002162155.2 Triticum dicoccoides
TATACGTCTAAAGCATAAGTCATTTTTTGCACATTAGTTGTTTGAATTGTACGAATCTATGTCCCTTGTACCTCCAACTATGTCGAGTGAACATTCTGTTAACTGAAGGAGGGTCGACCCCCATCGAGAAAATCGCACGTGTGATGCGACATAAACAAAATAAAGAGTGAGTTCCACATTTTACCCCCTAGATATGCATATGTGACACTAATTACCCCGTTGAGTGGAAATTCATCTAAATGCCCCTTTTAGAAGCTTTGGACCCTCGTTTTCTGATGTGTGTCCATCAGGCCAGGTGTGAGGTGACGCCTGGGGTCCAAAAATATCTTGACGACGAGGAGGAATGGAACAGATGGACACAAGAAGTCTGGAAGTGATCGTCAATGACGCCCTCCAATCTCTAAACATTTCTTGATGATTCATTGCCGCAACATGTCGATCTTATCTAATATAAATAAGAAAAATGCAAAATCGGGGTAAAACCGTGTTAAAAGTCTTCAAAATCTAATATTTCGATAGAAGTTCAACTAAACGGGGTAATATGTGTCACAAATGTACAACTGCAGGGTAAAAAGTGGAATTCACTCTAAAATAAATTGTGACTCGTATATTCGTCTAAACGTGTCTTTATTTTTATTTTATTTGTATTTGTCAAGAGCGCCTGGTTGGGCATTCCTCTAAACTGGCGAAAACTCGTTTTAGAAGGCTCTGCTACCTAGCGGAGTCCCACCCTCCAATAAGAACGCGGCAATGCACAGCGTACTAAATGTCTAAATGGTGGAGCACGATCAATTTTCGTAGACTCTGAGTCTAGTAATTTCTTAGACATAGCCAAAGCTGCACACGTTCTTAGAGCATCTCTAGTAGAGAGTGGAAGCGAGTGTGGAAAGCAAATTTAGACAACCGAACGCTAAAAACAACGTCCAGGAACATGTGAAAACCGTCATCCACCTCCTGAACCATGACCTTCTAATGGTTATTGGAGTCATCGGGGGTGATCTTTATTGGGGCTTTCTCCCCCTATACGTGTAAAACAGAAGTCATTTTTGAGCATTAGTTGTTTGAATTGTATGAATCGAAAAACACAGGACCATGTAATGATGTTCCAACCCTAAATAAATGGGTCCCGCTGTTGATTAAATGTACTTACTTCGCTCATATCTATATTTTCGTTGTCATCTCAACTTGACCAGCCATTGAGAATACAACAAATAGGGGAGATGGAATTCTTCTATATTTGTCCTTTAACCCTTGCCATAGTCTTGGCCTCGTCTTCCATCTTCAAGTGTAGGTGCTGGAACTGAAAAAGGGTCTTGCACATTTTCTCTTTGGAATGGCATCAGAGAAAAATGTTGTCATGGTTTCCCCTGCATAATTCTGTTAGTTTAATGATGCTACAACGATTAAATCTATGGGTATTTCAATCATGTAACAAGAAACAAGTGAAGGTAACAAGATTAAACCTACAACAAATTGATTTCCCACTTATGTACTAACCAATAGAATTCTTGCAAGCTTCCCACACAAGTTATATGTTTATTTTATAGAATTTGAACCTTCCACATATGAGGCTTAAAATAAGATGTCAAATTTTCATCAAATTTTATAGGTATTCTGCCATCATTGACAGGTACGATCAGCAACAGTCATACCTAGAGTTTCCGCCCCCGAAAATAAGGACCCAATACTTGAAGAGCACAACTGAAGGATCAAAGATGTCAACTATACTGGGAGAGGGTGAATATAGTACTACTAATTTTGGCTTTCTTATCTGACTTAGGGATTGCATAATTATAATTTCTCTAGAAATACAACTAAGGTGAAACAATATATGGCATGGAAGCCTAGGAGCATATGGTATTTTGGCGCAACGGCCTTTGATAGACGTAGGGTACCTACAACCGGTTTTGAGGGAGATCCAATAATAGGTTATGTGTGTAGTCATGATATTCTATTATAGGGTGATTGTGGCTTTTATCGGACATGGAGTATTTGATCCTGAGCTCATATGCTCCCGCATGAACAGTAAAGTTGAAAAAAATAGTAATTTTTTTAAAACAATCTGATTTTTTTTTGTGATGAACATTGATAATTTTTCTAACTGCGTGCAAAATTTCAGGTTGAAATGACATTCGTGGAGGTCTGGGTAAAAATAAAATAAAATTGATGGTCCAAAAAGACTATTGTTGGAAGCATATTGGGTCCTCGATTTTGTTATTTTTGCCCAGACCTCCGCGAATGTCATTTTGGCCTGAAATTTTGCACGCAGTTAGAACATTCATCACAAAAAAATCAGTTTTTTTGAATTCTTTAAATAAATTTTTTGATTTTACTATTCATGTGGGAGCATATGGGCTCGGGATCAAAAGAGCACTTTCGGCTTTTATCTCCTTAGTTTGTTGACGTTGTATTGGAGGATGTTTATGCTATTTATATCGAAGATATTGACGTGCATCACAATTGAAGATAGACATAGAGAATGTTTATACTAACTATTTTGTCCATGCATCCAACCCTTTTCACATTAACAAATCATGCATGGCCGCCAAATCATTTTTCATCACACTATGATTAATTCTCACAGTTATTCACGCCATCAATCTAATTATCATATTTTTGGCCTACCATCCTAAGACAACGTGCGGATTATCTTCTAGTCGACGAAAAACAATCTGCTAAAAAAAGTGAGCCGCCAAGCTAACAGCATGGTGAACGACTAGTAAACTCTTCCCCCCATCCCTTGTATGCATGCGTACGTGTAGCGGAGGGGAATTTTTGGTCTATGGCGACATATGCATCCTATATGGGAAATCTTTTTAGTAATTCAAAAAAAAGTCAAAAATTCCTGAAAATGTTTTTGAAATAAACTTGACCTCCTATTGTACTCGTGAGAAATAAAATCCACAAAAAGAAATATCTCTTTGACTTCTTTTCAAAAAAGACAAATTTTTGGCTAAAATAGTGTGAATAGTGACCTATAATAGAAAATAAATTTTGTTTTTTTTGCTGTGAGGTTAACTTTTTTTTCGTCGAGATTTATATACTAGTGCAAAAGTAAGTCAAGTGTTTTGTCAAAATAGTTCTTACCTATTTTGATTTTTTATTAAAATATTAAAAAAAATCTTCATATAGGGTGCATATACAAAACCAAAGCGTATTTCGCTACGTGTAGCTAACTAGCTACAGCATGGACTGGCTTGCGACGGCCAAGCTAGCGGCCTGGCTAGCTCTACAAGTCTGTGGGGCGCGGGCTACAGCATGGACCGGCTTAATTAGGCTTGCGACGACCAAGCTAGCGGCCGGGCTAGCTCTACAAATCTGTGGGGCGCGGGCTACAGCGCTTGGTAGCTTTCCTACAGGAGAGGACAGGTACGTGCGTCGCGACCCCGCGCTGTTCCGTCCCTGACATGCATCCCCTTGTCGCCGGCCGGGCAACGGAGCTAGGGTCCAGGCGGCCGCGGTGGCTTCCGCTTGTACGCGACCGCCCTCCGTCTTATTCTCCTCCGGCCCGTGCCCTCGCAGTCCGTCCAGCCGGCCGGTCTCACGCACATGCCTAGACAGCCTAGCTAAACCCGCGCGCGGTGTCGAGCTAGCTTAGCTAGGCGGCCAGATGTATCGAGATCATGCACGCATCAAGCGCCCGATCGACACCGGTACAACTTGAGGAATGCGACCGCGGGCAGTACGATCGCTAGCTAGATCGTCGCCAATTTGGTTGCGACGATCGGACGCATGCACTTTGGATGCATGCGGGTGCGCGGCATGCACCACTGCTCATGCATGCACTTGTGACTCCAGAGCTGGTCTATATTGTGAACCTACGTGCCCTCGCCGCTAGATCGACCGGTTTAATGTGCTGGAAAGGGATGTGGCACCTATGTCGATCGTCGGCCGATCGAAATGGATCGATCGAGTCCCATTGGCCGGCGTGCATGCATGCACGTAGCACCGTACGTGTTATTTGGTCGAGATACAACTGTAGAATGAGAACCAGACAGATATGGTACAACATGCTACTCCATCTGCTATATCGGTCATTTTGCCTGGGTTTTTTTTATTAATTCTTGGAAATGTATGCCTGGTTTTTGGCTACCGTTCGATTGATTGGTCGCTCACGTGTGGCTCTATAGCTAGCTAATCATATGTACTCCGTACTACCGCTATCTAACACGTTTGTGAGTATGACGGCAGATTATATAAAGATGGACCGAACGAATCCGCAGAAGCGCTTCCTTGGCAGCTGCATGCGTTGCCTGCCGACGTTTTTTATTTTATTATTAGTGCTCGCGAGCTAGCAGCAATACATAAAATTGGCTCCTTTTGATCGATAAAGTATATATTTCTGCTATGATTCGGAGCAATTAATAACACTCCTTGATTTGTAGTGTATGATCTGTGATGTCTTGCTAGGACCAAGCTAAACCGTTTCACCGAGAGAGCAAAAGGAGATACATAATTAGTGTGGTGGTGGCAATTTTGTCAATGGTGGCATTTTCACTCTATGATACGCTGATGATATAATGCGCTTTATCGAACACGATCTAAAACGGACCAAACATCTTAAGTTATTGCTCTGTGCTTCCGAGCAGCCTTTTGTGCTGAAAATTAACTTGTGTGGGAATTCAATTTTCTGCTTTGGGGAGCTCAAACATGTTTCTAATCAGTATATCTAGTTCTTTGGTTGTGAGAGGATAGCTACAACTCCACTATCAGAGACTCCAGCGCGTCGCCAATAAATACGCAATGCCGACATGAATAGTTAGAAAGGCAAGCACATGTCTTCGTGCGGCTTAGCCTTCAAACTAGGTTCTAGGTGTGAAATTTGTATTTTCATAATATTGTTCAAAATTCCATAGTGCATCCAGCGGCAGTTGGATTACTATCGATCCAGGGGTTTACTAAGAATGTGATAACCAAAAAGAAAAAAAATGCATTACAAAATGGAATGCCTTATACGGCCTAGAGGAGCATGGAGGTCTGAGATCTAGGATCTTGAGCCTAAGAGCATTTCCCTATTAGGACCACATGGCTTGGGTTACTACCAAGGATGTCATTTGGCAAGATTCTTTTGGACCCAAAGAAATTTCATAGGTCTACTGTAAAGATGGGATTCCATTTTGAGGACAATCTTATGAAAGCAATGTGACGTTTCTTTCATTTGGGAACTTCCAAAACTAAGGATGGTTCCAAGTAGGATTCTTCGGAAACAAATTGCTAAGAAATGCCCCACGCTGAAGTTTCAGGAGCTCAACACCTCTGGTGGCATGGGAGAACATTCTTTGTTGATAGTATCACCATTTTTTCCATGATGGATTATTCATAGCATTCTCATTGCAGATCGGTTATTTACATTACGGGTTTAGCATATGACATGTTTTGAAGTCCTTATACAAATGAATATTTCACAACTTTTGGAATTCCGTTAATAACTGATCATTTTGATTCTTTAGAACTACTTGGTGTATTTAGTGATCTAGTCTATCCTTTAGAAGACCCTCAGCGACCATTGATCAAACTAGGATAAATATTCGAACCTCTCCAAATTTGTGCGGAATAAAACATGCGGCTGTTGTGAAGGTGCTAAATATCTTTCTGCCAACAGTCTCATTCCACTTGGACCTAATTGGCGCTAAGTTGGTTAAGTGGAATAGCATTTTACCATGACTCATCAATATCAGCCTTTGGCATGAGCAAAATTACTGAGTTCTGTTAGAGCTTGCACAAGAATGGGCACTTCTCCATTCACTCTACTAGCCAGCATTTTTGTAACCTAAACCGTAGAGCAATTCTATGGTATTTCTTATATATTAGGAGCAAAAATTCCAAAATAAAATTACAAGTAACCAATGCCGGCTCTCAGAATCATAAAGAAAATATAACAAATGGTTATCTATCCAGGACTGTATCTTCTTTGCTTTAATTGGTTTGCTCCAATATAAGTTTTTGGCAAAAGATAGCTCCAATATGAATAGACAACCGTGGAAACTTAATTAGGTTAGAAAACTTTGTGTGCAACTTATTTCACACAGTGGATGATATTATCATTATAAACTAGAAAGGCAGTAAAAATATAGTTTTTTATCAAAATGATAAATTGGTAAAGCATTTCTTTTACTATTATTTCTCTTGATCTGTATGGTATACCATCTAGGTAGGGAGTGGAACTTTTGATTCTTGGGTACATATGTACCCTATATGGGATTTTTTTTTAGCAATTCAACAAAAAGTCAAAAATTTCTGAAAATATTTTTGAAATAAACTTGACCTTTCATTGTACTAGTGAGAAAAGCTCCACAATAAAAAATTCCTCTTTGACTTCTTTTCAAAAAGACAAATTTTAGGTCAAAATAGCATGAATAGTTACCTATAATAGCAAATTAATTTTGTCTTTTTCGTTGTGAAGTCAGCGTAGTTTTTTTGGTGAAAATTTATATACTAGTGCGCAAGTAAGTCAAGTTTAATCTAAAAATACTTTTGAAGTACTTTGACTTTTTGTTTAATTATTAAAAAAATACCCCATATAGGGTGTATATACATGCGAGAGCCAAAGGGTATTTCCCATCTAGGTAGCATCTACCCTCCTTGTAGTGTTCCAAACATGTTTGGTAACTGGTTACTTTGTCTTGGTTGGCACAACGGATCTATATCGGTCATTATGGCTATGCAGAAACATACATTATTTGTCGAGATGATTTTTTTATGAAGTGCACAATATATTTTTGTAATCTCATACATACATTCCCTCCGCATTTGGTCTTTGCTTTAGCCGCACCGTCGACAGAATTGGCACGGACGGTGGCCTAGGCTTTGATTCCGCTCCCCTACCTTTATCACTTCTCCTTTTGTTTTAGACCTTTTTTGACTTGTGGTGTGAACTTTGTGTGTTGTTGAATACACAAAAGAAGATTATATTATTGCGCTAAGCTTGCTGCCAAGTTAAGATTATTGTTTATATCAGAAACAGAAAAATAGAGACCCAGTTCTCAAAAAGAAAAAGAAAAATAGAGACCCAGCTAGCTATCATCCCGACTGTTCTCCGGTGGATCGGAATATATTCTTTCCGTTAGCCGTACGTAGCGACAAGCATAAGAGCTCCCGGATGGCAAAGCCGCAAACTGCTACATGCATGTAGCATATACGTGCATGAATAGTCAGATGGCCAAATCATGGCAGAGGAGAAATCTAATCGTGCATGCATACGAATCTGGATAATGAACGATCCATATCAAGGGGCTGCGTTAAACAGGGAGGCGACACCCGACAGATGAGACGTGGGCGTGCTGAAAAACCAGCTTACGTGCTTGTCAAACTGTCATGCCCAATGTAGTTGTAACTGTGGTGGTTAACATGAGTTTACACCTAGTGCCATGTAGCTAATTAATTTCTTTGGACTATTTTTAGATGGATGTACTCTTGGGCTGTCCGTCCACTTGGCCACTGGCATGCAACTAGGAACTAGTAGCTATGGCACTGCTGTTGGGCTGTTCCTACTGGCCATATTGAAGTACATTTTTGCCATTTCTTTCATGTCATATGATACATCGTTACTTGCCCTATATAGAGAAAGGACCGCATGGTGTATGTCACTGCATTGTCTTATTATCATATAGATTTCGCAAAAAATATATCTTATTATCATATATTATCATATATAGTAGGCTAGAAAATCTTGGTTTGCAAGGTGGTGTTGTCACCATGCTGCCAGCCCGCTTTCGAGACTTACCAATATTTGGCGCAATACTTACGATTTCATTTTGCGGAGCGAGTAGATGAATGTAGTAACAGTATATGCTACTCACTAATATAAGATGTTTTTGTATATTTCAATATAGATTACGTACGGATTAAAATGAGTGATCAAACACACTAAAACTGTTATATACCCCCGATTCAGAAAAAAAGTTAGAACATCTTATAGAAGCGAACGGAGGAAGTACAAAACATAGTATTGCTTAGGAAGGAATTACCACATGTGTACAGCAAAGAGAGAAGCAGCATGATAGATGGAAAAACAAACACAATCATGGTTCCCGGGTCATGTATCCTGTGCCTCGTAGTCATCATTGAGACTTCACAACACGAGTGGGCCCATGCAAGGCCCATCTACGTGTCCAAGGAAGCAACGGCGAAACCTATCAACGAGGAATTTTAAACTTTTTATCTCTTAAACCGTGCGTCCAAATCTTGAACCGTTTTCGCCGTTGGATTCCTCGCGTCGAGATCTTCAAAACTAGATCCCATGTTGATAGGTTTTGACGAACTTTTTTTTACGAAAAAACCGGACGAAAAAAACAAACGAAAAAACCGAACCAGAACACGTTTTTTTCCTTTCCGAAAGAGGCACGCCCGTGCCTCTGACGAAATCACGACCGTGCCTCTCGCGGAAGCAAAACTGTGCCTCTCGCGAAAGAAAAAAAAACAGAAAACACGTTTTTTCCCTTTCCGAAAGAGGCACGCCCGTGCCTCTCGCGAAAACAAAACCGTGCCTCTCGCAAAAAAAAAACAGAAAACGTGTTTTTTTTTCGTTTCCGAGGAGGCACGGCCGTGACTCTCGCGAAATCACAACCGTGCCTCTAGCGGAAGCAAAACCGTACCTCTCGTGAAAGGAAAAAAAACAGAAAACACGGTTTTTTTTCTTTTCCAAGAGGCACGGCCGTGCCTCTCGCGAAAGCACAACCGTGCCTCTCGCGAAAACAAAACCGTGACTCTCGCGAAAAAAATGCGTTTTTTGCGCAAAAAAATTATTATTTTTGAATCTTTTTTGACGAAAAGTTAAGGAAGACCGATGAAAAACCAAAACGTCAAAAAAACCGAAAAAAAAGCCGAAAACGCGTGCGGAAAATTAAAAAAAAATCCGGAGGAGGCGCCCAAAGCGTGACACGTGGCGAATGGCTAAGAGCGCGCCAAGTGGCGCTGATCATTGCGAGACTCCCGAAGGAGCGCTTGTTAATTAGTTGCTCCCCATGTTGCCATCTCAGAGATGAGCAACCATCGGATTCGTTCCTGGGGCCCATGATTAAGTTCAAACGGGCCGAAAGGACAACCTTGTGGACCAGGCCCAATAGTACCTCTTTGTTCTTGACAAATTACTATAAGCTAGATTTCTGTATCGATGTCGATTATTCGTTTTTCCAGTTGTAATACTATAAGCTTGATAAGGACATGTGGGTCTGGTTCTTAAAAAAAGGCTCATATTTGGTTACTAAAATCAAAGTAACTACATGAGTAGCAAATGATCTCAGAATTAAAATATAGAAACAAATTTATGGAAACGGATTACTGAAGTTGAGTTCGCAACTTAAGAAAAGCAAGATGCTGATTATGGGGGCTCATATACCTTACGGTGCTCTGAATCGAAGAAGAAATTGGACGTGTGGCTGTGGGTAGCTAGTTGATCCGGGGTGATGGCTAAGGGATATGGCCACACTGTGCGGTGATGCAAATTAGAACTGATCTTAGCCGAAACTCCAGGTTCCTAGTCGACATTGATATTTTAGCGGCACTTTCATAAAAAAAAATAGGCAATTCAATCGTATTATATACCCGGTCAACATGAAGCTCAAGATGGCATTCTTCTGCAACCGTCCAAACTGACACAATTACCACCACCCTGCATGGATCTCCTCAACTTCAACACCATATACAGCTACAGGAACCAGTTAGCGATCAACACCATGCAGCTACAGTCTCTGTTGCATATAGTAGACACTAAGCACAGTGACACGGTGTTATCTGAAAACCAAGCCCATTGACCATGCATCCTCGCATTTCATCAGAAACTCACACGGCAACAGCATGAATGGAGCGAGATAGTAGACAGTGAAAAAGATCTGAAAGGCAGAATGATGCGCCGCAGGAAACGGCACCGACTCTGATGAACACCGTTGCCTCTCTTTTCCTCCGCTCCCCACTGCGGCACTGCGCCAGGCGGGCGGGTATAATCATCGCGAGCGTGGTTACCGGTAGCAGCTTCTGCTTTTCCCTTCTTTTTTCACCGCGTTCGCCTGAGCAAAAGCTCCAATGCACCACCTTGTACGCAGACACGCGCGCACATCTCTCTCTTTCCCTGCGTGCACAGTCGCGGCAGACTGTAGTCAGTGCAGGACTGCAGGAGGCAGCCTTGCCCTGGCCGGCCTGGCGTCCGGTGACCGCAGCGGTATAGGCCTGATTGCACCGCATGTTTCAGCCAGCCTTTTTCGTCGTCGTCGTCGTCCACCTCTGTCCATGAGCCTCGGTTTTCAGCGGAGGTCTCGATTGGTTTCGGCGCCCGAGAAGCGCGCAGGATGCGAGTAGAGAATGTTTTTCCCCCGGAGCGAGAAGAGATGGCTAGAGGGAGCAGGCTTGACGTGCCTCTGACTGGCAGTGCCAGTGAAGGATTGCGCGCCGTTCGGGCTGATAGGTCATTTCAGGGAGCTGCATGATTGCATCGGCCGGAGCGAAAGCCGGGCTGCCTGTCTCCGCCTGCCTGGGGATAGATGGAGAGTCTGTCTGAATGCACTGCATACGTTACGTACTCACAGAGAAAAGTTACGGCATCTTACTACCTCTACTTCCTTAGCATGGGATCGATGGACGGATAGATGGATGGATGGGTGACTGAAAGGTTCAAAATTTGTGCCTGCGTGATGGACCGGAGAGGAATTCCTGGTGATTTGATTTCGTCCACTGACCGCGGTGAAAGGCCCTGGAACGCGTAATCGGCAGGTTCCTACTACCGGTAAAAGATGCTCACATCTTCAGGCCCGGAATATGCTGGCATGTTCATATCAGATTGAAAAAAAAATGAAAAATCGAATGGAAAGAATTTTGTTTTTGTTTTTGTTCTGCTTGTGCTCACCTTATGATTCAATGACAGGAGTTCTAGCTGGTTCCACTGCCTAAAAAATACTAGGAGAAAGAGATTCTGAAATATGACCTCCTAGCTAGCTAGCTTGCCAAGTTGACTGAAAATGTCACACACGATACCAGCAAGCTCCAGTGCACACACAGTGAAAACCTTCTTTCTCCTGCACGCCATGGACTCTGCAAAAGCGCATGAGTACAATATTACAGATTGACACACATGGCCATGTAGGCACTAGTTCATGCTGGTAACCTGGTTGGGATTCGGGAGCACGATCGAGCAAGCCGGACGCCGCGCGTGTAGATGTACATGCGTGTACACACGCGCGCACACCGGACGAGTGCTAGCAGTGGCATGATGATGGAGATAACTGAGCGCAACCCAGAGATAAAAGTAGCGCTCCACCTTTGCAAACTTTGGCGAGCGAGCGTGCATGTTCATTTGCATCAAGAGACCCAAATGATGAAACAGGCGAACGGGCAGGGACAAAGGTGCCGCCCGCTCTACACGGAAACAATGTATTCTTAGCAAACCCTCCAAATGCCTTTTGTTTTGTTTTGCACTTTTGCTACATATATAAAAAGCAATGAGATTACGCCATGCATAAAGCCGCCTGTTAATAAACGGTTTTGCAGCGGTACTGACTGATGATGCTGCGTGCTTACCGCTAGCTAGCTAGCTAGCTAGTGCTTACCAGCCAGGGCGAACAAGATGCATGGGGCAATACAAAATAGGCGCGGCATATAACAAAATTTTATTCCTCCTACGTGCGTGCATGTGGGAGGGAAGCCAGCCACCTAATTCATTCATGAATTTGTCCTTCTCTTCCCCTGATTTGAAGTACTACATGATTTGTAGTATGTTGTACAGCCATGGGAAATCTTAGAACCAGCAATATGTATTTTGTCCACGCAGATTTTTAAAGGCCTTTGACATTCTAAATAATTGTAATGAGCATTGACCAATCAAACATAAAGAGCAAGTACGAAAAACTCTTCAATATCTAAGCCCTTGCTACCATCCACAAGTATGTTTTATATCACAAAAATCAGCTATACTACTAACTACAACCCTATCATACAGTTCACAAAGTACAACTGGTGTCGCTAGTTTCAAATTCCAAAAGCAAGAACCAAAATTCTGCTGAAAAGAAAAGAAGATGGATTGTTCGCCCACCGGTCCATGGTTTAGTTTCCTCCCCAAAAGATGCCGGCTTTCCCCTCCTTCGAATCTATGCGTGCCACAGCCTCGCAAAAAGGACAATATACTTATGAACGATGTAGGAAAGCTAGGACCAGCCGGATCGATCGGTTAACAAAGACATGTGTGTGCAACTTACTCCGGATTGTTAATGAGCTACACATGCGGCCACCATCTCAGCAGAAAGTCGAAAGCCAAGAGACAAATAAACTTTATTAGTTGTTGGGGGGATAAAGATGTCAATGCCATCTCATTGCCGCCGTTAGTTTAGTGAGGGGGAAAGGGGGATCGTAGATAGGGATCAGCGCATGCACTTGGCCGGGGGCAAAGACAATCGCTTGCATGTGTGAAGAATCTTCCCCCACATCATCCCACCCATTGCTCACTAGAACAGTGAGGCGTTTTTTCAGCAAAGCAATCACTACAGTGGCATGGGGTGAGCTGTTCCTGCATAGTTTATGATTGGCAGAACTGGCTTTAGTAGCCGGGTCAGCAAGGCACCAACAACCGTGTGTACCTGATGCACGCAGATACAAAGAAAAAAGAGGCATTCTTTTTCTTTTTAAGTAAGAGCATATGGATATCCATGATATATTGTTGTACAAGAGTTTATTATTCCTTGATGGAGAAGAGCGGTCAATATATTTCTCCGAGACTCCTGCGAGGTTTATAATTTCTTTTTCCATTTTAGACCCTACTCGTTCCTTTGGCATGCTTCTTGTTTCTCCTGGTCAATAGAAGAATGTGGAATGTGACATTGGACCGGATTTTCCCGGGTTCTCGG
>NC_041387.1:493165482-493191727 GCF_002162155.2 Triticum dicoccoides
TATTTGAGGGAGTCAATATGGTTTTGATCAAAGACATGGGCCTATCTGTTGAGATTTTTTCAAATGTACGTGTTCATCAATCGATGCAAGATCCCCGTTTTGAATGGTCTGATGAAGGAACAAACCCGATGGCCGGTGCTAGGAGGGAGAATAGGAAGCAAGGGTGGCAGCCGACAATGCACGAGGCGGCAATGTTGTCATGTGGGCATAATCGTCATGGGGGTGGTTCTTGCGGATCATTGAAGAGCATGAAGGAGGCAGATAAGGGGAAGAATGAGGTACCAGGATGTCGTAGAGATGAGCAAGGATTAGTGCGGAGCTACATATATCCAAGGGTGGCACTGAGAAAATGTGGTTCATACTTTTTTCTGCGCATTTGATAAATACAGGTACCTGGGATTTTTATTTGCATTAGTCACTTTCTGTGAAGCGCGAGGCCGAAGGCGAGGGCAGCATGAGGAGCAGCAGCAACGAGCGTTGACCCTGGCAAGGCCGAGATATGGGCGAGCATAAGTTGGCAGAAGCGAGTCTGAAACTTTATGGGTGTGGGTCCACGAAGGAGTGCGAGGGTCACCGGAGTTGCTGCCATCGCGGGGGAGGGTTGGGGGCTTAGCGGGATGGTCAAGATGATGGGGGAGGTTGAGAGGAGGGTGGTGAGGAGAGGCATGTGCGGAGCGCCACTGGCCGCGGGTGATGGTGGCAGGAGGATGGAGCGAAGTAGGTTGGCGGTTTCACGGGAAAAATAAGGTGAGGTTGAAGATGAACAATGCCCTAATCTATTTCTGGCCATTGGATCGAGATCTAGTGGTCCTAGGAGAAGTGACCGATTTTTTTCAATTGCCTGAGTAATAGGCACTCCTTTTTTTCTGCTAGTAACTAGCCTAAAAAATCAGCCACACGATCCTAACAGTGCACCCTGGTGGCTTTGAATACGACAATGAAAAAGTGTTAAGCTCCTTGTTGAAGCAAGTTGATCTCAGTCTACCCTTGGTAACGATTAGGGTTGAGAGAGGGAGGATGAAAATGTGGATGGTTACATGGAATTTCATAGAATTCTTAACAATTGTCCATTAGAGGGGTCTTTTTTCCCTTTGGACATATATTTCCATTACTGTATCTCGTATATAATAAAGACTGCATGATAGAGTGAAGTCCCATCTCCCTGCCTAACTCCTGTCTGTGGAAGGAGAGAGAAAGAGAATTGATAATAGGAGCACTGCAACAACATGTACACAAACACATGCAATTAAAGAGCTGATCTTTTCAATCAAGCAGCTAAGCAAGCATGTATCCCATTAATTGCGTCCATGAGATTGGCAGGGAGACTAGTCACATGATCCCATCTTTAAAAACCACCAAAACAAACAAACAAAGCCTTGATAAAAGCTGCCCATCCAATGAGTATATGAGACACATCCCCCCTTCAAAGCACCGATGCAGCAAGCACAAAAGCAAGCAAAGAGATATAGACAAAGCCCTTTTTTTTCACCCTCACCCCCTCTCTCCTCCCCTCCCTAGCTATATATGATCCCCTCATGCCCCAAGCCTTTCTACAACACAAGCACAATGCACCTTCACCTTTCCACCCCATAAAGCCTCCGTTGGCACCCCTATCCCACTAAGGAGCAAAAAGAGAAGAGGGAAAGGAGACAAGCCAAAGGCCGAGGCCAAGGCGAGGCGACGTAGCCGGTTGTGTGCAAGGGTACGTACGTAGCTAGTAAGGTTAGCCCTTAAAAGAAGAAGAAGGAGAAAGCCCCCAACACTTATGGCACTGGTCAAGAGCCACCACCAAATGTTGGCCCCCTCCTCCACCTCCTCGTCCTCCCCCTCCTCCCTGCAGCAGCCACCGCCGCCGCCACCGCTGGTGCCGCCTCCCCCGGCCACCGACCAGCCCTCCCCCGCCAAGCGTAAGCGGCGCCCTCCCGGCACGCCAGGTACGTGGATCATAACATATGATATGTGGATCGATCATATATGGATCGGTCACTCAGCACTTGGTTAGTGCGCCGTGGATTCACTGGCCGACACTTACGTACGTACATATGTGCATTTGGTACATTACTATCTATATAGACCCTGATGCGGAGGTGGTGGCGCTGACGCCGAGGACGCTGCTGGAGTCGGACCGGTACGTGTGCGAGATCTGCGGGCAGGGGTTCCAGCGGGAGCAGAACCTCCAGATGCACCGGCGGCGGCACAAGGTGCCGTGGCGGCTGGTGAAGCGGGCTCCGGCGCCGTCGGCGGGGGAGGACGGCGGCGCGGGCACGGCGGGAGGGGCCGGCGCGACGACGGTGCCGCGGAAGCGCGTGTTCGTGTGCCCCGAGCCGAGCTGCCTGCACCACGACCCGGCCCACGCGCTGGGGGACCTGGTGGGCATCAAGAAGCACTTCCGGCGCAAGCACGGCGGGCGGCGGCAGTGGGTGTGCGCCCGCTGCGCCAAGGGCTACGCCGTCCAGTCCGACTACAAGGCCCACCTCAAGACCTGCGGCACCCGCGGCCACTCCTGCGACTGCGGCCGCGTCTTCTCCCGGTACGTATCATCGACGCCGCTACTCCTACGTCTATGCCTCATGCATCTGACGCGCGCGAGCTAATTAATAACTAAGCTGCATCATGCACCGGTTCGGGACGTACGTCGATCGTACTTGTCGCACGAGAACGAACTAGAGTTATTATATACCTGAACACGAAAGGCCGGGGCTTGATTATATGTCTTTGTGGGAGAGGTACAACCATGGAGATCGATCGATCCATGGGTAGGTGGAGATAAGACAACAGCTGTGGTGTTAGTTCAGAATTTTAACGAGTTTCCACCCGGTCATCAAATCAAAAGAAGGATTAAAGAGATGCAAGTGTAGCCGGCCGACATGAATTAAGTAGAATTTGATCGATCCATAGTTTAGCAAGCTAGCTAGCTGACCACAGTTTTTAGTAGTAGCTACTAAGTGGAGTTTTTTCGTACGGACGCGGACTGGGACCTGAAACTGATGGCATATATCCAGGTCGAGTGGGTTCCATAGTATCCATATGTCCATGGAAGAAAAAAAAGGAGAGAAATTAAAAGAAAAAAGAAGCAAAGCTAGGATGCTGGCGTATGATCATTTCGGTGGCGGATCGCGGTAGGACCGAAAATTCCAACGGGAAAGCGACCGCACATCGACCAAAAACTGTCTCCTCAGTCCTCAAAGAGAACAGTGCTAGGCTAGCTTATAGCTCCCGTAAACTCAACCCAATGAAGCACCTACCGTTCTAATTATGTTACCACTCGCTTAACACTGTTGCTTCATGGGTGTGCGAGATTATGCAAACGACATAGAATATGAGGTAGTATTAGCAGTCACAAGGTTATTCATGCATGTAATGGGTTCTTAGCTACCACGCGACAAGCGTGGTAAAAACAATCTCAAATTGACAAAAAAAAATGGGTTCTTATAGCTGCATGGTTTTTTTTTGGTTTTTTTTTGCGGGTGCTTAGCTGCATCGTTAACCCCGCAAAATTTAAAACAAAGTTTAACCAGTCGCATGCATGCATGTACTACTGGCTAGCTAATGGCACAAGCCCTTGTCAGTTTTTAAAAA
Organism: Triticum dicoccoides; assembly: GCF_002162155.2. NCBI lineage: Eukaryota > Viridiplantae > Streptophyta > Magnoliopsida > Poales > Poaceae > Triticum > Triticum dicoccoides. The sequence continues at coordinate 493,169,062 of NC_041387.1, forward strand.
AAAATCTAAAGGCATCTCATATCTAATACTCCCTTCGCATACAAATGTAAGACGTTTTGAATAAAGACTACATACAAACTGCAACGAGTGAACAAACATAGTACATAATTTATTTATATACATCTGAATGAAAAAAAAAGTAGAGCATCTTATATTTGTGAACGGAGGGAGTAATTATCAAAAAACAGTAGTCTCTTTTCAGTTACTACAAGGAAAAATAATAATATACCATATGCACAGTTTAGATTAATTGTCACGCGGAAATATGACACTGCCTTGAAATGCTTTCACAATATCATTTTGTTAAAAAAAAGTCCATTAACATTACCTACTATATGAATAATATCAGTCAAAGATGGTGACTCTGGATAGCGAGTGAAAGCCCTAGATGTCACGTATCGTTGAACAGAGGAACTACTGTGCATACGGGTAGCGATCCATGCAGCAGGGGAGCTGGCCACAGCAACGAGCACTAGGTAGGCTAGCTAGTAGTTAGCCAGGTAGAGACAAGCTGCTCCGTTCCTCGGACCCCGCCTGATCCACCAAAGTACAAGGGAGCGCGCGCGCACCACTCTCGATCGCTCGCCACACGGTCGGACACGGGCGCCAGGACAGGAGCCCATGTGCATGCTCTACCCGCATAAAAAACAACGGCACTGGGCTACCTACACTTTAATAATTGGCACTTGGCGGTCATACTCTTGTCAGTTGTCACCGACCGGGTAGATAGATGTAACGGCCGGGCGGGCACCCTTGCACGTTAATTTCCTCTTCCAGAGCTATAAATAATTTTGCATTTCTTTTTGAAGAAAATTTTGAGCTTTTAGAGGAACGAGCTATATATATCGCGTGCAACTCGATCAAGAGTCGTGTTCAAGCTAGTGCGTGGCGTGGTCCCTTTGGTGCCCCGTGGCTGGCTCCATGTGGCAGTGCAGTGTTCACTGCACAATGCGCACACATCGATCTCGATGGATCTACCACACCGCCATTTGGTCCCGGCCAGAACTGAAGTGATCGATGCATCTCGGAGGGGCCGTCGGTACACGTTCCCACCAGACCGCCACCAGTATCTTGTTGGACTGATTGGATGGCACCCGTCGATCTATCCATCTCCTTGTCCGTCTGGTCGATCGGTACATGCCGTGTGGTCGCTTTCGTTCCACGCAAACGCCGAAATGCCGTATGGGCGCGATCGACCGACCGATCGCGCGGCAGGCCGGGCAATCATGCATGCATACGACGCACCTAACGTCGCGAATTATGGCACGTACTCACGTAGGAGTACGTACGTACTCGATCTCCCGGGACATATATACACGCGTACGTTGCCCGTGACGGCGACGGGGCAGGCTGGTGCGGTGGGAGCGTAAGCGTCCATGCAGATTATGGGCGTGTCGTGTTGGTTAGTGCTGAGTGCTAATGATCTGCGCGTGTTGCAGGGTGGAGAGCTTCATCGAGCACCAGGACGCGTGCAACTCCGGCCGAATGCGCGGCGAGGCGGGGGCCGTGCCGTCGGCGCTCCCGATGCTCCGGCCTATCGTTATCAGGCATCCGGCTACGGGGGTACCCTCGACGCCGCCGCCGGAGCTCCAGCTCCTCCCGGCAGCTACCAAGGCGCCGGTGAATGCCACGCCCGCCGTATTCTCCGCCTCCCACGAGCCCCACGCGACGACGAAGCTGGAGCTCTCCATCGGCCCAGTCGCGTCCTCCGACAGCGTCTCCGGCGCCGACGACGGGAGGGAAGAGGTGATGCGTGCCATGCAGGAGAAGGCCGCCGCGGACGCCGAGCGGGCGCGGGCGCGGGAAGAGGCCGCGGCGGCGGAGCGCGCGCTGGAGGAGGCGCGGCGCGCGCGGCAGCGGGCCCGGGGCGAGCTGGAGAAGGCGTGCGCGCTGCGTGACCACGCCGCGCGGCTGCTGGCGCAGGTCACGTGCCACGCGTGCCGGCAGCGCTCGTTCGGCATGGTGCCCATGGGCGTCGCGGCCGGCGGTGACGGCGGCCATGGCGGCTCCGCGGTTGCCTGCGAGGCCCTGAGGAGAGGGGGAGGGTTAGGACTGTAGGGGCGACGCGCGGCGTCCATGCCATGCATGTACAACTTTTACGTTCGCGCGTCAATCGTACGTATACGTGCACGCATGAGTACGTAAACTAAAAGGCCCGTGATGTTGTAGCGACAGAGTGCGTTTATATGGATGCGCTTTTGCTGTTCAGTACAGTTTACGAATTAATCAACGAACTTCTAAGAAATTTGACAAGAATGCTTTTGAAAACTTCTACCACGCACCTGCACGGCCACGGCGCCGTCGCCTGGCCGCATGCAGCTTTGTCTCTTCGTTGCTCTGCTGCATGCTGCATCCTGTTGTCTTTGCCGCCCCATCTCGCCTTTCTTTCCCGTCTCTGGCGTTCCGATCGGCACGGTGTCCTCCGCCGAGCATCCAGTCGAAGTGAGTACTGCCGACCGCGTGCAGGAAATCCGTGAACAAAATGGTAGACAAAGCTAAACCGTAACTACTACTGTGTACTCAGATTGAGATCCAAATGGCAGGCCAATACTTAGCTACGTTTCTTCGCTTGGGATCAAGTCTGTCAACCGACTGAATTAGAGCATCTGCAGTCGGACTTAGCAAATCTGGCCCTCTATATGTCCACGGACGCGCCCGTACGCACCTGCGGACGCAGCTGGACCACCTCTCGTATGTCCTACCCGGTAGCCACATATCTTAAATCCGGACTCTCAAATCCATGCACGTCCATCATACATGCCATTATCGCGCGTAAATAACAAATGTTAGTAGCGAAAATATATAGTTCTTACGTAAAAATTAAATTAAGTGCACAACTCAAACATTAGCTCTTTGGTTTTCATTATGGGTTCACATATGCTCCACAAGGTCACTGAGTAGCTATGCGTGCACCTGATGATCTCAAAGATTCTGATGCATCTACAGAGAGTTTATTAGCTGATTTGCATTTTGATCTTTCGAACTTGGACTTGTTCTCTAGGTGCTTCAAAATCATTTGGACTACTCCATCACCCTCATCCTTGACAATCATATTGTGGAAAATACAACATGTCATTAGCTGCCACAAAGTTTCAGATTCCCACATCATTGCAGCTCCACGAACAATTCGCTGACGAGCTTTAAGCACTCTGAATACCCTCTAGACATCCTTCCTAGCTGCTTCTGCATTGTTAGAAAATGACTTTGTTTGTTGCCTTATGGTTCAGATATGGTCTTCACAAATACCACCCACTGAGGATAGATGCCATCGGCAAGATAGTATCTCATGTTGCAGTCGCGGCCATTGAGTGTAGTTGCACGGCGGCGATTCCCCATTACAAAGCCTTCTGAACACAGGAGACCGTTGAAGCACATTGATGTCATTGTGCGAACCCGACATTCCAAAGAATGCATGCCAAGTCCAAAAGGCATGTGATGCCACTGCTTCCGGTATGATGGTGGCCTCTTTGGTGTGACCTTGGTACATTTCACGCAAACCTCCGGGGCAGTTCTTCCATTGCCAATGCATGCAATCAATTGACCCGAGCATACCTGGAAAACCTCGTGCCTCTCCAATAGTTAGCACCCTTTTGGTGTCCTGCAAATTTGGTTCTCTCAGATACTTTGGTACAACCTGACAGTAGTCTTCAGGCATGTTCTCTCCCCCATCCGGACCATCTCACCAACGACATCGGCCGCAGTACCAAGTGCAAGCATCCTCAGAGCAGGCGTGCATTTCTGCTTAGCAGAGAAAGAAAGTTGGACGCAACAATCTCCAGTGAGCTTGAAGTATTCATCATGTGCCTCCACTCCCTCCACAATGCGCAAAAACAATGGTTTGCACATACGAAAGCGGTGACGAAACCATGGATCGTCTAGGAAGTTGGGTCCGAAGAAAAGTAGTCCTTGTACAACAGTCATGCTCCAGAGACCCTATCCTAATTAATAAATCGTCTCCCTTTCATTGAGCCCTTAAAGTTGAGAATATGCTCCACCCGCGGTCCATTTCCTCTTGCCTGCTGAAAGCGCAGGTTTACTGCCAGAGGGGGGAGGGTGAATGGGAGATTTTTAGAAATTCATCAAACTCTAAGAATTTGACGAAGATCAGAGTGACGAGATAGAAACACAAGGGAAACTAAGTCATCACAGGATCAGAGTACATGCAACCAGAATACATAAGAGTGAAGAACATGCAATCATGCAATCATATACTTGCCGGATTTCAGGTTCCGGCAGACCCTTAAGGTTCGAACTATGGGGTGCGCGCGGAGATCACTCCCCCTACCGGCTCACGTCTCATCGCCTCGCAAAGGATCTAAGCTACACAAAGAACAACACAAGGGACGCAAGGTTTATACTGGTTCAGGCCATCATGGTGGTGTAATACCCTACTCCAATGTGTGTGGTGTGTGGATTGCCTCTGGGCTGATGAACAATACAAGGGAAGAACAGCCTCGCGAGGGATGTTCTTGCGGTGGTGTTGTCCCTTCGGTGGGGTGATTCCAGATGCCTCTATGCCATGGTGGCTAGCCCTATTTATAGAGCAAGGCCCTGGTCCTCTTCCCAAATATTGAGCGGGAAGGGCGCCAACAATTGGCCATTTTGAAGGGGAACATCTAGTACACTTATCCTGACTAAAGTTGGTCCTCGCCTGCCAAAGGCTCTGACGATGACGCCTTCCTGGGCTCCACGATGAGCTCCATCCTGCCGTTCTGCTGGTCTTGGTCTTGTTGCACCGAAATGGTAACCTTTGCCGGATGCCTTGGCCTGGGCTTGCCCCCTTTGCACCAAAGGGGAAACAAGGACACTGCCCAGGCCGGTGCCCGCCTGGCGCCCACCTAGCTTCGGTCATCATGGCTTGCGTCACGGGCACCTCCTGAGGTACCCCGCCTTGATATCTCCGCCTCCTCGCGAGCCAGCCTGACGAGGCCGCGCCTGAGGAAGCTTCCTGTCGTCCGCCCCGCGAGGCTTGGCCCCTCGCGAGGGTCCTGAGCTTGTGTTGACGAAGATGGGCCATACTAGGCCACTCCTTGAGCCACGCTGCAGGCCGTAGGCAGGCAAGTCTGGGTACGCCCGTTCCCAGAACGCCGATAGTAGCCCCAGGGCCCAAGGCGCGCCCGGACTTGGCTTAGCAGAGAAGCGAAGGGGCAAGTGCGAAGCGCCGCGGGCCCCAACAGCCTGCGGCCTTGGGCGACGCATGGCGGTTGATTGGACGTGGGCGTCCCCGCTTCCCGACGACGCCTCGGCAACTGTGTGTCTTGACAAAAGAGCGGCCCCGGGCCAGGCTTACCTTCTTCGCCTTTACCAGTCATTTGTCTCAGATCCCCTTTATCGCTCTCCTCCTTGCTCCCGAAATCCTCCAGATCTGCTTCAATCCCGCACCTTCAGCAAGCCATGGCGCCTCGCCAGACTCCGGCCGAGGCCTGGTACTCACCCTCTCTGGATCCTCCGAACGTGTCGGAGAAGAACCTCGCCCTCACGTGCCAGATGATGGCGGCGCAAGGCAGCGAGGGGGCGGCCGTGCTCAAGGTCGGCTCCGACCTGCCTGAAGACAAGGGGAGCACCTTCTACCCGCTCTTCGTGAGCACCATCGTCGCCGGGATGGTGCCTCCCTTTTCCGAGTTCTTCCTTGTTGTTCTTCGCCAATACAACTTGCAAGCTCTGCACCTTTACCCCAACTCTATTCTCCTTCTAGCAATTTTCGCCTATTATTGTGAGGCTCATGTTGGGGTAAAGCCTTCGGTGGCCTTGCTGCGCCATTACTTTTACCTCCGGGTTTCTCGCGGCCCCATTACCTCATGCGCGAGCTTTGTCGCATACTCCAGCTCCAATGCCATCTCGAAGCCTGGGAAGAGGATCGAAGGCTTCCGGAGCAAGTGGGTCATGGTGGATGTTGGGCGCCTCCACCCTCGGCTGGTGCTGCCCACGGGACAGCCTAAGGCCGTTGATGCTTGGTCCCGCACAGAGCTCGTTGATCCTCGCGCGAAGCCGGTGCTGGAGAGGATGGACGCGACCTGTGGCCGGGCAACCTGGCGACGGCAAAGCTGACCGGGGCGACGCTCCTGAGGGAGTTCCTGGAGCACCGGGTGGCTCCGCTTTGGGAACACTTGCTCCCACTGTGGAGGCTTGGGGAAGCCGATGCCGCCGTCCGCCTGAGTTCTGCAGCTCTGGCCGACGAAGATCTGGCCACGATTCTCCATTCCTTGGTCGGAGGGGAGGTGGCGAGACTGGAGGGTGCTCCTGTACCCCTGTTCCTTCGTGGCGACTGGGAGCAGGTGGTGAACTCCATGCCCACCTTCAGTGGGGAAGGGCTAGTGCCTGCGGAAGTCCCCGAGGGTCTGGCGGCCCTGGCGACGGTGAATGTATGTTCCAGCGACTCCGGCAGGGAGGAGGAAGAAGGGGTGGAGGAAGAGGAGTCTGACTCTGAGGCGACCGACGGAGAGTCAGGGAAGTCCCTCCCCCAGCGCAGGTCCCGTGCCCTACGCCTCATGCCGGACGACGACGAGGGCAGCGACGAGCGAGGCGAGGAGAGCTCACCCCTGGTCTCAAAGAAGGACGGGAAGGGGCTGGTTCCCCGTGGGCCTGCTCCGGCTCAAAGGCGTCCTGAAGCCAGCTTCAACTCCTCTGACGTGCCCCCTGCTTTCGGGTCTCCTGAGGCTGACCCCAGTAGCCGACTCTCGGGCTTCAAGTTCAGCCGGAGGCTGCTTGAGTCCGCGAACAACGACCGGTAAGTGCTTGATCTTTGTTTTGCTTCCTGCTTCTGTTGCTGAGGCTTGTCGTCCATATTCCTTGGCTAGGCCGGTGCCTGCGGCGAAAAGGCTGAAGGGGGGCCCTGAGGCTTTTCCTGGGGCAACGCTTCCACCTGCGGGAGAAGGAGGTGGCAAGGCTCGAGCCTCCTCTGCCCGGTCATTCTCGTGAGGCCAGGAGGAGCGTGCTGTCGTGGGCTCAGCCCCTGTGGCCCAGGTGACTCCCGAGGCGTCCATGCCTGATGCCACTGCTGCAGCCGCCAGGGCTCAGAAGGTCCCGACGCTTGACGCTGTGATCACGCTGCCGTCTTCTCCTCCTACTCCGCCAACCGCCATTTCCCAGAATCCTTCCACTGTTTTGGATCGTGATGCCGCTGAGCTGGACCGACTGCGAGAAGATCTCCAGGGCGCCGACCCCCGCTTGGTGGCCGGGCGCCTGGAGTTGGCCTCTAGCTGGGTCCGCTCTGATGCGTCCATTCGAGCGGCGCTGGTTCAGGCCGTGACGGCCTGCGATGAGGAGAAGCAGGCCATCCTCCAAGCCAAGGTCACTCGTGCCGCCGCCTTGGGTGAGGTTTTGGATGTTCGGGGCCGCTGCAAGGCACTGGAGAGCGAGCTGCAAGGCCTGCGCGACAAGCTCGCCAAGGAGGTCCGTGACCGCCAGGAGAAGGAGAAGAAGATGAAGGCTCGAGAAGCTGCTGTCAAGGACCGGGACGCCAAGCTTGATGAACGTCGCAGTCGGTTGGAGGAGCTAGAGTAGGCGTTGGAGGCGGAGAGGGTCAAGCTAGATGGCAAGGCGAGGGTCCTGGCCGAGGACCGCGTGGCCTTCGCGCAGCTGGAGGAGAGGGCTCGCGCCTCACTGAAGACACTTTACGATGGCCTGGAAAAGCCGCTAGCTGGCGCCGAGGATGGCCTCGCTAAGTTGCTTCCCTTTCTGGTTCGCGCACTTGAAGATGTTGCTGACGGCCTTGGCACCATGGTCGAGGCCGAGGCGCGTGTCCTTTCTTCTGCAGCGCTGGCGCGTATCCTCACCCACGTCTATCTTCGCGACCCCAATGTCGATCTTGACAGCCTGCTGGAGCCTGCGAGCGACGAGCTTGGCGCTGCCGCTGCTGAGGCAGTGAAGGGTCGAGCGGAAGCCCTGCTGGCGAAGTTTCGCGCCTTCAGCACCAAGCCAAGGCGAGATGCTGCCAACCCTGGGGCTTCGGGAGGTGGAGCCACCCAGCGCAACTCCACCACCAGCGATGGCACCGCCGGAAAGTGACCTCTTCGCGGCTCCTGTCCTGCTTTAGTTCCTGCAACATGCATCATGCCTCGTGGAGGCGTTTAAACTTGTATTTGGCGTTGTGAAAACAACCTATGGACTGTAATATTTGCTTTTGAATTCCTTGAGATTTGCGCTTTTCCTTCCAACTTGCCTGTGTTCTACGTCGGCAGGGACCGGCCCCGCGCATACCTCAACCGCCGTTAGCCCTGACTGGAAGCCAGTATGGGACCAATGAGTGAGGGGCTACGTGACCAGTTAGGCTGCTGAGTCGCGATGCTCAGGAGTCCCCCTTGACGCGCGAACAACAAGTAGGGAGGGAAGGCATAGGAGTGGATCTTCCGTTCTACATCGGCAGGGCCTAGCCCCGCGCATACCTCAACCGCCATTAGCCCTGACCGGAGACCAGGACGGGACCAAGGAGTGAGGGGCTACGTGAACAGTTAGGCTCCTGAGTCGCGATGCTCAGGAGTCCCCCTTGACGTTCAAACGGCCTTCGTACCTTGGCTCCGCTCGGGGAGGGGCGCGCGACGAACCAGGCCCGAGGGGCCTGGCTGGGTGGCGTGTGCCCGAGCGTGGCTCGGGCGTAGCCCCCGTGCCCAGCCCCCTCGCACGGCACTCCCGAGGGGAGGCGTTACGATAGGGCCGGACACTAAGCTCTGGGCTCCCTGAGGTTGATGCGACCGTGGGCCACCCTCAGTTGTTTATCACCAGCATGGAGCATAGCGCTTCCGTATGTGTACGGGCATAGCCGCTCCTCGGCAGTGTCGTCAGCCAGTGCGGAGCATGGTGCTTCCACTGGTACGTGGGAGGGGGCTCCCCTCCGGGAGGAGCCCCCGGGGCATGTACAACACCGCCCTGACAGGCGGCTGGCACGGTAGGGCTTGACGAGGTGTATCTGGGCACCTGTGAGCCAACGTGGGACTCACGGGGCCCTACCTCAAAGAGGGTTGCGCCTGGCTCTGGGCCTTTGTTTGTAATGTGCTCCTTCAAATTTGGTTAGATGCCAACGCTCTACGTCCTCAGGTCCCGGTCCTCGAGCGAGCTCAGCCGTCGCTGGTATGCCAGGTTGCGATGCTGTGGACAAGGCCAGGAGGTGAGGGCTGGAGAGCCAGTAAGAGTCCATGAGTCATGATGCTCAGGTACCCCCTTTTAACGTGCAAGCGGTCGACATGAGGGAAGAAAGGGCGCCGTCACAGACATCAAGCAATAATCATGGCACGTCAAATGTACGACCTGAATAGATGCGAGAGAGATACAGGCCACTGGATCTCGCCCGATAAGCTTGGGGATAATGCATCCCGAGGGGCGCCCGCAACAAGGTAACCTAAAGGCATAAACAAAAGGGATACATGCCGCAGGAACGGACCCACGCGGCCTGGGAATGATGCAGCCCTGGGGGCGCTCCCAGTCTGAAAATGAAACTTGAAGGATGTCACCTGATGATGTTGGAGATGAAGCGATGCTGAAGTAGATGACGCGCGCTGCGGAAGCCAGCCCTCACGAGCCCCCAGGCCCAGGAGCCTCGGGAGGCTCCGGGGGCGCTGGCGGCTCTTCAAGGGCCATCTCCATCTCTGCCAGGACTGCGGAATGCCTGACCTCTTGAGCCTCCAGGATGCTCCTCAGCAGGCGCTGATGAGCGGCAACTGCGTTCCGCAGGTCGAAAGGCACGCTAACGTAGCTGTGAGGTGGACCCTCACAATGCCCCACGCGCGAAGGCCAGAGGCGCTCTTGAGATGCGGCTCGGTTGAGCCCTGGTACGTCGATGCAGACGCGCAACCCACCATCCTCGCCTGGATGGGGAGCTACGGCGGGTAAGCGGCGGGTGCCACTCATGACTCTTGACTCCTGCAGCTCCTGAATGCTTCTTGCGATGAACTCCCGAGGGCTTGGCCCTCCTTGCCTTGTTCCTTCCTGAGGGAAACGCGCTTTGAAGCACGCCTCCAAGTGGTGCTCGAGCGCCTCCCTCGTGATCTTGGCAAAGTCGATGGCCCTCCAGGAGAGAGTCCCCGAGCCTTTCCCGAGGAGGGCACCGGGCATGCCTTCCTATGCGACAGAAGGAGGCGCCCCTTGAATGGGCGCGGATCCTGACACAACACCATTGGAAGGTCCTGCCTCCCGAGGGTTTGGACCAGGTGATGCCTTCTTCTTCTTAGGGACTGCCTTGGGAAGCCTTCCACTCCTGTTCTCTGGGTCTTTGATTGACGCGGCTTGAAAAGCACGCTCAAGGGAACACACTGCATCCCTCTCCTCGCAAGGCACCGTGATGACTCCACCGCTTCCTGGCATCTTGAGGACATTGTAGCCGTGATGAGTCACTGCCATGAACTTGGCCACAGCTGGGTACCCGAGGATGGCATTGTATGGCAGGCGAATGTGGGCGACGTCGAAGTCAATGAGCTCGGTGCGGTAGTTGTCGCGCTGCCCAAAGGTGACAGGAAGGCGGACCTACCCTATCGGGACGGTGGAACCATCAGTGACTCCTGAGAAAGGCTTGGTTGGCTGAAGCTGATTTTACGGCACTTGGAGATTGTTGAATGTCTCGACGGACAGGACGTTGAGCCCTGCTCCGCCATCGATGAGGGTTCTGGTGACTTGCACATTGCTGATGATCGGGGAGCAAAGCATCGGGAGGACTCCGGCCGTGGCTGCGCACTTGAGCTGATCCGCTGAGCTGAACGTGATAGCGCACGCAGACCACCTGAGAGGGCGCGTGGCCTCAAGCCTGGGGAGGACTGCATTCACCTAACGAGAAAACTGCTTGAAGATGCGTTGAGAGGCTCGGGCCTGAGCGCCGCCCAAGATGCAAGCGATTACACGCGGCTCCTAGAAGCCCCCAGCCCCTTCATCTTGATGATGGTCTTCACTCCTCGGCTGAGGTGGCAGAGGAGGGAGGCTTGCGTTGCCTTGAGGGCAATCCTCACGAGGCTGATCCCTCCAGCCTCCCTCGCGAGGCTGGTCCTGCCAGCGGTCCTCACGAGGTCGGTCACGCCACCCTTGGCAAGGGCCACGGTCTTCCCATCGTCCTCCACCTCTTCCTCCTCGGCCATAGCCCCGGTCGTTGTGCTCGGGGCGTAGGCCGACACACGCATCTCACACGGCCCTGAGCTCTTGGCATTTGTTGGTGTTGTGGGTGTGGAGGTTGTGGTACACGCAGTACCGGCTGCCCTTGGATGACTCTGGCTGGTCCCTGCCTCGCTTGGTGTCTGGCTCTGCTGCAAGCACAACAGCCCCCTTGCGTTTCACGTCCTTGACCTTGGGCTTCTTCTCTTCTGGATCGGCAGCCGGAAGCTCGAGGAGGGAGAGGCGCCCTTCCTCAGCCCTGGCGCACTTGGTCGCCAAGTTGAACAACTCCAGGGATGTGCACAGGTCTTCATGGATTGCCAGCTCCTCTTTCATCTTGATGTCACGCACGCCGTCAGAGAAGGTTGAGATTATGGCCTCTTCAGTCACCCTGGGGATCTTGAGGCGAGCGTTGTTGAAGCGCTGGATGTACTTTTGCAGGGTCTCTCCTGGCTGTTGCTTGATGCGGCGGAGGTCGCTCATGGCCGGGGGCCGGTCGCGAGTGCCCTGGAAGTTGGCGATGAAGCGAGTGCGCATATCGTCCCAGGAGGAAATCATGCCAGGAGCCAGGTTTAGGAGCCAGGTGCGGGCACCGTCCTTGAGCGCCATGGGAAACCAGTTCGCCATGGCCTTCTCATCCCTGTTGGCAGCTTCGATGCCCAGCTCGTAGAGCTGGAGGAACTCCGCAGGGTCAGCCGTGTCGTCGTAGCGCGGGGGCAGATCCGACTTGAACTTGCCCGACCAAGCTACGCTGCGCAGCTCAGCGGTGAAGGCACGACAGCCCGCAATTGCCACTGGGGGCCTTTGGTGGCGAAGGGCTTGATCTTGGAAGTCTCCACGCGCCGCCACCAGGAGCAGCGCGGGGTCTTGGCACGCTGGAGCAGGAGCGCGGTCATGACATGCCGGTGCAGGGAGCACGCGGGCAGCTTCTTGAGGACGAGGGATCTCTTGGCAGCTCTTCTCTTGCTGCGCGGGCGCTGGATGGAGCGGGTCCCGTCCAGGGGCCGCGCGCCTTGGGGCCAGGGCACCTTCTTGAGGGGGAGGCGGCTGAGGCACCTCCAGAGCTGCGTTGCCCATGCAGGGCGGTGGGCGGTGCAGCAAGAGGGATGGTGCATGGGAGCCCCCTGCGGCGCTGACGAGCTCGGTGATGCGGGCAAGCCACTCGTCGTAGAGGTCGTCGATGGGACGGTAGTGCAGGAGCTCTCGTGCTAGGAGCAGCGTAGCGTGTGCGTCCGCGGGAGTGGCGGTGCGGCCTTCTCGCTGCACCGAGGGATGCAGGGATGAGGCCTGCTGCTTGTTCCCCGCCGAACCGGTGGCGGCATTGACGGCAGGCGGGTGGCTAGAGCAGCCCAGCACTCGGCGCGGGCTCGACGAGCGTCAGACATGGACGCGACGGATGGCGGAACACAGATGACGGAAGGCATGATTTCGGCGCACCCCTACCTGGCGCGCCAAATGTCGGATTTCGGGTTCCGGCAGACCCTTAAGGTTTGAACTCTGGGGTGCGCATGGAGATCACTCCCCCTACCGGCTCACATCTCGTCGCCTCGCAAAGGATCTAAGCTACACAAAGAACAACATAAGGGATGCAAGGTTTATACTGGTTCAGGCCACCATGGTGGTGTAATACCCTACTCTAGTGTGTGTGGTGTGTGGATTGCCTCTGGGGCTGATGACCAATACAAGGGAAGAACAGCCTCGCGAGGGATGTTCTTGCGATGGTGTTGTCCATTCGGTGGGGTGATTCCAGATGCCTCTATGCTATGGTGGCTAGCCCTATTTATAGAGCAAGGCCCTTGTCCTCTTCCCAAATATTAAGCGGGAAGGGCGCCAACAATTGGCCATTTTGAAGGGGAACATCTAGTACACTTATCCTGACTAAAGTTGGTCCTTGCCTGCCAAAGGCTCTGATGATGACGCCTTCCTGGGCTCCACGATGAGCTCCACCATGCCGTTCTGCTGGTCTTGGTCTTGTTGCACCAGAATGGTAACCTTTGCCTGATGCCCTGGCCTGGGCTTGCCCCCTTTGCACCAAAGGGGAAACAAGGACACTGCCCAGGCCGGCGCCCGCCTGGCGCCCACCTGGCTTCTGTCATCATGGCTTGCGTCAAGGGCACCTCCTGAGGTACCCCACCTTGATCTCTCCGCCTCCTCGCGAGCCAGCCTGACGAGGCCGCGCCTGAGGAAGCTTCATGTCATCCGCCCCACGAGGCTTGGCCCTCGCGAGGGTCCTGAGCTTGTGTTAATGAAGATGGGCCGTACTGGGCCACTCCTTGAGCCATGCTGCAGGCCGCAGGCAGGCAAGTCTGGGTACCCCCGTTCCTAGAACGCCGACAACACTCATGAAGAAAATGAATTGAGGAAATAGATAGCATGGTGAAATTCTTCAGTTCAAATTTGTTAGAGCACAGATCACAAATTCTTCAGCAGCGGAATAAAGTAAGAGAGGGCCTGTGTTCATCAAGATAGTAATCCCGACCTGTGTTCTTGAACTCGGTGCCATTGTCGCTTCTGATATGCTTGATCTTGATGCCATAATTTGTCATGGCACGGTTTGCGAATCGTCTGAAGATGCTCTGTACTTCATTCTTGAAGGTAATGATATGCACCTAGGTGTAGAGAATAGTTATCAACAATGACGAATCCATGGAGTGATGCTGCATTGGTTAGTGTAGCATAATGAGTAGGGCCAAAGAAATCCATGTGAAGTAATTCAAAGGGATGAGAAGTGGTCATGATTGTCTTCGTGGAGTCCTTGGATCTGGTCATATTTCTAGCTTCACAAGCACCGCAAAGGTGATCTTTGACGAATTTAACGCCCTCAACGCTAATGATATGCTTCTTCTTGATGAGTGTGCTCAAATTCCTCATGCCAGCATGTCCAAGTCGTCGATGCCATGACCAACACTCTGAAGCTTTTTCTAGTAGGCCTGTGGCTGGTTGAGTACCTAGAGAGAAATCTACAATATACAAATCACCTCTCCTAAAGCCTTCGGAAACTTTGGAATTGTCAAATTCCATTAGCACAATGCATCTATATTTGCCAAAAATTACAATCATATCAAGATCACAAAGCATTAAGATAGGCATGAGGTTGTATCCTAAGGACTCGACAAGCATCACCTTTCCCATGTGTCTATCCTTTGAGATAGCAACCTTACCTAGACCCAATACCTTGCTTTTTTCCTTTGTCGGTGTAGCTGATGTGCTTCAGATGAGATGGAGTGAGGGGAGTATTGGTGAGGAGATTCCTATCACCAGTCATATGATTTGTGCAACCGCTGTCTAGAACCCATTAAGTAGCTTTTGGAGTATCATCTTGTAGAAGCATTAGTGTCACTTACAAATTCATATACTTCACTTGAAGAATATGATGATCAATTTTGTCAGTGAATTTCATCAGTAAGCATATAACGAGCAGCATAGGGATGTCTAAAATGAGATATTCATTTCATCATGATTAGCTTGCATCCCATCAAGCATCTATGTCAGGCCTTCAGCAATTTCATTAGACATTTATTGTATCTGAAGACCCGACCCTGCAGAAGAGATTAGTTCTTCTTCTTAACCACCCACATCTGAATGGGTGGCTGAGAAGCAATGTAGCGCAAGGCATTGATAGAGAACTTAGGCATTGAAGAATATGCATTTCTCTTCATAGGAGGAGTATAGTACTCATAAGAATATGTAGAGAAATTCTTAGCAGTTTTGTGCACATAGTGATTTGAAGAATAATGCACATATTCATCAGATTGCTGTTTGTTTCCCTGCATTGAAGTGTTAGTACGAGCATAAGTTGGCTTGTGTCCATTTGACGACTTTGGTCCAGGTGAAGAATTTGCCCTGGGATTGTTCCTTTTCTTAGGTGGTGTGATGACAACATTCACCTGAAGATTTTGAAGAACAATATTGGGCACCCAGATTTTTTTCACAGGGGAACCATTCCCGCAGTTAGTACCAACAAATCTAGCAAATACTTCACCATCCTGATTTCTGAATAGCTTGTAGTTGGAGTCAAATGACTCATTAGAAGAATGTGGAGTATCACATGTAAATCTAGATAGAGTGGTTGGATCAACTAGTGGTCCTTTTGCAGCAATCTATGTGGTTTTGGGATACTGCTCAGGTTTCCAATAAGATCCCAACATTCAACTTTCTCTCAAAAGCAATACCCTATTTCTTAGGGTTCCTATTGAGAATCTGCTTCTTGAGCACATCACAAAGGGTTTGGTGCCCTTTGAGGCTTTTGTACATGCCTGTGACATACAATTACTTCAGCCCTGCATTTTCATCTGTAACACTTGTGGTCTCCTCAGATGAGGGAATCGAAACCATAGAGACAGTTGAAGATATAGGAGCAGTTGAAGCATTTGAACATTCAGCTGAAGAATTTGTATTATCACGTTCAAGGCATTTTAAGCATGGTGCAACAAATTCTTCCTAAGAAGTGATGATCTGTTGAGCCAGCAATGAATCTTTGTCTTTGAAGATCATCATGAGATGCTCTCAGCTTCTCGAGTTCTTGCTTCCTTTGAAGGAATTCATAGGACAACTTCTCGTGTTCGGCTGAGAGGGACACATTATGACTTTCAAGTTCGTCATATTATGACTTTAGGCGTCTGAGATCCTTAGACAAGCCTTGACTGCGATCCATTTACTCATCTAGCAGATCACCACTTCTGTCTAGATGTTTTTGAATCTTTTCCATGGCATTTTGTTTTCAGTTGCAATTTTAACAAGTTTCTTGCAACTAGGTTTTGCTTCACATTTAGATTCATCATCACTTGAAGTATTAAAGTAAGCTTCTAGTGAGGTTAACTTGGCACCTCTTGCCATGAAGCAATATGTGGGAGCATAGTCATCAACACAGTCTTCAGTGTTGGCGGAGTCACCCTTTTCTTCATGATCAAAGATGGACTTGCTAACGACCTCCTCAGATTCGTCCTCAGAATCCATTTCCTTCCCAATGAAAGCGCGAGCTCTACCAAAGGTGCGTTTGTTCTTTGATGAGGACTTTGATGACTTCTTCTTCTTATCATCAGAATCGTCATCCTTGCTAGATCTTTTCATCTTTGAGCCCTTTTTCCAGAGGGGGAAATCAACAATGTAATGGCATGTCTTCTTGCATTTGTGGCAAGTTATTTTGTCGTAGTCACGAGCAGAAGCTTTAGTGTTCTTTGAATCGTACTTTGAAGACTTTCCAAATCAGTTCCTTTTGGAGAACTTCTGGTACTTCCTTACGAGCATAGCCAGTTCTCTGCCAATTTCCTCGGCATCATCCGTACTGCGTTCAGATACTTATTCCTCTTCTTCAGATGAAGAAATTGCCTTTGCTTTAGCCTTTTCCTTCGGAGTGCGAGGACATCCGTAGCTAGGACCATACATATCTCTCTTCTCAGCTTGTTGAAATTCATGAGTGTTGAGCCTCTCAAGAATATCAGAGGGATCAAGTGACATGTAGTCAGGACGCTCTTGTATCATGAGGGCCAAGGTATCAAAGGAGCTGTCAAGAGACCTCAACAATTTCTTCACCACCTCATGGTTAGTGATATCAGCAGCACCCAGTGCTTGTAGCTCATTGGAGATGTCTGTGAGGCGATCGAAAGTTTGCTGAACATTTTCATTATCAAGTCTCTTGAATCGGTTGAAGAGATTTCGAAGCACATCAACTCGAGAGTCACGTTGAGCGGAAACTCCCTCATTGACATTGGAGAGCCTATCCCAGACCAGCTTTGCAGTTTCCAGTGCACTCACACGGCCATGCTGCTCTTTGTTGAGATGTCCACATATGATGTTCTTCGCTTGAGAATCGAGTTGCTTGGATCTCTTCACATCAGCATCACTGATGCTCAGGGAAACAGTGGGGATGCCGTTCTCAATGATGAACCAGAGATCGTTGTCAATTGACTCAAGATGCATGCGCATCTTATTCTTCCAGTAAGGATAGTCTGTGCCATCAAAGATGGGGCACGCAGCAGAAACCTTGATCATACCTGCGGTCGACATAACTAAAACTCCTGGTGGTTAAACCAAAATCACACAAAACAAGGGAGTACCTTGCTCTGATACCAATTGAAAGTGCGGGTTTACTCCGAGATAGGCGTGAATGGGAGATTTTTAGAAATTCGTCAAACTCTGAAGAATTTGACGAAGATCAGAGTGACAAAATAGAAACACAAGGGAAACTAAGTCTTCATAGGATCAGAGGACATGCAACCAGGATACATAAGAGTGAAGAACATGCAATCATACAATCATACATGCATGCAGAAAGTGAATCGAGGAAATAGATAGCATGATGAAATTCTTCTATTCAATTTCGTTAGAGCACAGATCACAAATTCTTCAACGGTGGAATAAAGTAAGAGAGGGTTGAGGAATTTGAAACCAAGTTGGCTCGGTGAAGACAATGAAATTTGGTAGACCAGTTCCAGTTGCTGCATCAACTGTACGTCTGGTTGAGGTGGCTGAGTCGCAACTCAGAGGACACATAATCCTCACTTAGTCCTTGCCCAATCACTCCTGGCAAGTCTTCAAGGTAGACTCCCAAAACCTTCACAGACTTATTCACCGGCACACCACAATGACTCTTGGTGTACTCATAACTTAGCGCCTAACCGTTAATGGCTCGTGTCCGCATCAGTATTTCCCCGAAGAGGAAGGGATGATGCAACACAACTACGATAGGTATTTCCCTCAGTGGTGAAACCGAGGTTATCGAACCAGTAGGAGAACCAAGCAACACTATGTAAACGGTACCCGCACACAAAGAACAAATACTTGCAACTCAACGCATAAGAGGGGTTGTCAATCCCTCTTGGGTAAAAGATAGATGGTTTGTATGATTTTGGATAAATAGATCTCACAATAAAACAAAATAAAATAAATAAAGAAAAAGTGCAGCAAGGTATTTTTGGGTTTTTAGAACAATAGATCTGAAAACAAAAGCAAATAAAAATATATCTCGAAGCAAATATGATAAAGAATAGACCCGGTGTCGTAGATTTCACTAGTGGCTTCTCTCGAGAAAATAGCATACGGTGGGTAAAGAAATTACTGTTGGGAAATTGATAGAACTTCAAATAATTATGACAATATCCATGCAATGATCATTATATAGGCATCACGTCCAAGATTAGTAGACCGACTCCTGCCTGCATCTACTATTATTACTTCACACATCAACCGCTATCCAGCATGCATCTAGTGTATTAAGTTCATGGAGAAACGGAGTAATGCAATAAGAATGATGACATGATGTAGAAAAGATCTATTCATGTAGGAGTAGACCCCATCTTGTTATCCTTAATAGCAACGATCAATGCGTGTCTTGCTGCCTCTTCTGTCACTGGAAAGAACACCGGACGATCGAACCCATCACAAAGCACCTCTTCCCATGGCAAGAAAAATCGATCTAGTCGGCCTAACTAAACCAAAGATTTGAATAAGAAATACGAGGCTATAGTAATCATGCATATAAGAGATCAAAACTCAAATAACTTTCATGGATAAAAAAGATCTGATCATAAACTCAAAGTTCATCGGATCCCAACAAACACACCACAAAAAGAATTACATCAAATAGATCTCTAAGAGACCATTGTATTGAGAATCTAAAGAGAGAGAGGAAGCCATCTAGCTACTAACTATGGACCCGTAGGTCTATAATGAACTACTCACACATCATCGGAGAGGCACCAATGAGGGTGATGAACCCCTACATGATGGTGTCTAGATTGGATCTCGTGGTTGTGGAACTTGCGGTGGCTGGAATTGTGTTTCGTCGACCCCCCTAGGGTTTTTGGATTTTCGGGGTATTTATAGAGCAAAGAGGCAGTGCGGGAGGCGGCCGAGGTGGGCACAACCCACCAGGGCGCGCCTGGGCCCCTAGGCGCGCCCAGGTGGGTTGTGCTTCCCTCGGAGCCCCACTCTAGTACTTCTTTGGCCCAACAGGTGTCTTCTAGTCCATAAAAAATCTCCAAAAAGTTTCACTGCATTTGGACTCCGTTTGGTATTGATTTTCTGCGAAGTAAAAAACAAGCAAAAAACAACAACTGGCTAGACACTATGTAATAGGTTAGTCCCAAAAATTATATAAAGTTGCTATAAAATTATTGTAAAACATCGAAGAATGATAATATAATAGCATGGAACAATCAAAAATTATAGATACGTTGGAGACGTATCAACCGTCTAGAAGAATGACAGTCTTCAAAGGTAACAGGCATCGGATCACACAGATCAAACTCTTCTATGATGCTCAATCACTTTGGCTCTGGATTTTTCCTCACTTAGGATTCTCTCAAAGTTGTCGGGGGATGGGTTGCTCTCTTATGGCAAGTGTCAGTTTCTCTTGGAGTAGCCAACCAATAAATGCCCTTCTCTAATTCGACCATTCTCAGGATAAGGATCCACTCGACAGCTGGCACGCGGCGCAGCAACGGTCAGAATTTGAACTCTCAAATTTGCTGGGGCACTCAAGTTCCTTACTTTGAGGAAGAACGCACTGGCGAACTCCTAACTCCCCAGCGTGACCAAATTCGTCAGTGACCAGATGAACTTTGTCACTATCGCTAGCAATTGTGTCAGCTGTATTGGACATTTCCAAAGGCTTCACTTGAAGCGGCTTTTGTGTATAGGTTTGAATAGGTTTGAGCATCACTTTGGAATGTGAAATATGATTCACCTAGATCCCCTTTAACAGTACGATTTTTCCTATGACTCAAAGAAGAAGAAAAGAAACTATGAAAACAAAGTCTTCACATCAATTTCTTCAAAGGCCGTACCAATTTCATCACCAATTTCTGCACTTGAAGAAATATATATTTAGGGGTTGTCTTCCATGTGTTAAACCAAATCTTCTGGGACTGTGTCTCCTGTGTATACTCACAAACTCATTATTCCTCAACCTATTTGTTGTCAATACTCCAAAACCACTAAGGGGGCACTTGATTCACTTAGACCTGCTCATGAGCGTGATCATATCCACTTCTTCGCTCGAATCAGACGAATTGAAGAACTCATTTTCAGTCATTTTATCAAGCTCCATTGGTACATAGCCTTGTCCGATGAATCATCGGAATCCGTCATTTTCCCTACAAATAAATCACCGAAAATCTAGTCGGACATTGTGAAGAACACATCAAGGGTAAGGTGGAGACCAAAAGTTGTCAGACGTACTGCAGGGGTGTTCGGGCCAGCGAGCATGGATGGGGGTGAAAGCACATTTGCTCCCTTGGTGGTTTTGGTAATTCATGTCAACATACATGTTGTTGGACTAACACTTTTATCAAGTATATTTCAGGAAAAGTTCAACCAAGGCTTGTAGTTGGATGGAGATGTGGACCTCTCAATCTACGAAGGGCAAGCATTGGCAAAATCTCCAAGACTCTACATCTTTGGTTAAGTGATCAAAGATCACATTGAGTCCATAGGAAAGCCAATACTATTAAAAGGGGATGATGTTTCGATCATGAGTCATTTTCTCAACTACTTGAAGATTTTGCTCTAAAAACCCTTAGCCACATTCTCATAATCTAATCTGTCCAAAACCCTCAAGTCATTCTCAGCCCCACCAAAACATACACACACACACACACACCGATATACACTAGACAGAGCCATAGCCTAAACCCTAGAAATTCTGTTCCACTGAGATGGCATTCGGTCCTACCAAAGTGCACTCGCAAAATTTCTGTACCCAGTCGAGTTCATTTCGGAATTACCGAAACGATGCAAGGGCTTAGGCCATCACATATCGGAGCCACCGAGTGGATTCATCCGGTCTCACCGAAGCATCTAACCTTCAATCTTTTACACTGTTCAGTCTTACTGAGATTTACTTTTGGTGTCATCGAGTTGTGCATAAACTTTTTAATGGCTAGATCTGATGGCTATAAATACCCCACCCGCACCACCTACTCTCAAAGAGAGCAACCAGGACAAAAGTACACCTCCCATATCCATTTTCTGATAGAGAACCACCTACACTTGTGTTGAGATCAAGGAATTCCACTCCAACCATTTGATCCCTGATTTCTAACCCCCTCAAGCTTCTTTCCACTCCAATCCTTCTCCCACCACCATGCCAAATCCATGAGAGAGTGATTGAGTGTTGAGGAAACTATCTTTTGAAGCATAAGAGCAAGGAGTGCATCATCAACAACATAATCTATTACCTTTTGGAGAGTAAAGTCTCCAAAGCTTGTGGAGTTGAACCAATGAGTTTGTAAGGGCATGGAGATCGCCTACTTCGTGAAGATCTACCCCGAGTGAGACTAGTCCTTTTATGGGTGTAAGCCATGATGGAATAGACATGGTTGCTTCTTCATGGACCCTTCGTGTGTGGAGCCCTCTGTGGACTTGCGTAGTCATTACCCTCTGTGGGTTGAAGTATCCATCAATGTGGATGTATGGCAACACCACCTATCAAAACCACGCCAAAAATTACTATGTCTTCATTGCGTTTGGTCTTCCTATCTCTACCCCCTTTACTTTCTTGCACTTGCATGTTGTCCTTTTTCTGCTGCCCTATCTTTGTATATGCATGTGTAGAATGTATTAGGTGCCACTTAACTTGTGCTAAAATCTGCCTAATTCTCAAGAAAAATAAAAAATGTATCTTTATCTTGTTAAGTGTCTATTCATCCCCACTAGACCTATCTTCTTGATCTTTTAGGGGGAATGCATAGCTGATGCTGGTGGCACTGAGGCTCGGAATAGCGGTGGAGCAAGGGTAGCGGCATGTAACGCCCCGGATCCGATGCGCTAGGTGTCTGCCAGTTATTCCCCGTCGTTGCCATGTCATTTGCTTGCGTGTTGCATATTGTCATGTCATCATGTGCATTTCATTTTGCATACGTGTTCGTCTCATGCATCCGAGCATTTTCCCCGTTGTCTGTTTTGCAATCCGGCACTCCTATGCCCTCCGGCATCCCCCTTTTGTCTCTCGTTGTGAGAGAGTGTTAAACATTCTCGGAATGGCCCGAGGCTTGCCAAATGGCCTTGGTATACCACCGGTAGACCGTCTGTCAAGTTTCGTGTCATTTGGAGGTCGTTTGATACTCCAACGGTTAACCGCGTAGCCCGAAACCCCTCTTTCTCTTTGCAGCCCAACACCCCTTCCAAACTGGCCCAAAACCCACCTAACTCCTCTCCATGCTCTCGGCCGTTCGATCACAATCGCGTGGCCGAAAACCGCTCCTTATTTGGACTCTCCTAGCTCCCAGAAATCTATAAATATGCCCTCCCCCGAAAATCCCGCAGTCCAACCCTAGCCCCGCTCCTCCCCGCGCCGCCGGACACGTCCAACCCGTCCGGACATGTCTGCCCTCCACCTCGCTCCGGCCAATGGCGTCGCGCCACGTCACCCCGCCGCCGTCGACAGCCTATCGCGCTCCGCCACCTCACAGCCTCTCTCTCTCTCTCCACCGCGTCGGCCCGCGGGGCCCATCCGGAGCCAGCGCGGGCCCGATCCGCCGCCGTCGCAGGCCCGCGCCCCTCCACTCCGCCGCCCGGCCGCCCGTCACCGGCCGCCGCCGCGGGTGCCGCTCCGCCCAAGCGCGCCGCCCCTGCTCCTCCCGTCGGCGACCGGAGT
>NC_041387.1:493192300-493199183 GCF_002162155.2 Triticum dicoccoides
GCTGGCCGTCCTCCTCCTCGTCTCCGGCGAGATCCCGGCGAGGTTGACTTTCCCCTCCCCGAAATATGACCAAGTCCCTGTTATTTTGCATCATCATGCCATGTTCATCATGCCGTATCTCTGCATCCGTAGCTCCATTTCATGCGTATAATATGTCAAATTGTTCGCCTCAACGAGTACATCATTTAATTCCATTGCATCATATTCATTTGAGCTCATCTTGATGCCTGAATCATCGCTGTAAGAGTGCTTCATAATGTTTTCTGCTGTCTGTTATCAGAACGAGCTCTTTTGTCATTTTTGCCATGATTGATGTGTGCATCCTATGAGGTTGATGTCTACATGTGTTTTGATCTATGCTATGTCTTATTTACAGAGGTGCTTACCATGTATTTTTTGATCAATGTGGTGACTAGCACAAGCATGCAAACTAAGCATCGTGATGTTGCTGTTTTAGTCCCTGTTCTGCTGTAATTTTGATGCCATGTAAACTTGATGCTACAGAGAGATCCATGCATATTTTGAGATACTTCAGTAAGGGTGTTTTGAACAATAGGTTATTCTGTATCCATTCATGCCCTTTGTTGCAATTATGGAGTAGTCTAGCATGCCATTTGCGTGCTCTACTTTTGCTTCAAAATGTTTCCTGGCAGATTGTTTACTTGTTATTCAATTTGGCCAAGCTTGCTATAGTTGATCCTTGCATGCTATGAACTTGTTCTTGACTTGGTTTGTTACACAAACATGTCTTCTTTATAATGTTATGCTTATCTTGTCATGCAATGACTTGTGGTGAGTGAATCGAGCTTATTAAGTAGGGTTCATGATGTTGCTGTTTTGCTTGGCTGAATCTGTTATTTCGTGATGCTATATAAACATGTTGCTACTAATCATTATATGCATAATCTGGAGATGTTCTATAAACATATTTTGATCTACATGTCACCCTCTATCCATCAATGCCCCTGGTTGCATTTATAGGTTGCTGTAGATTGTTCATATCTTGCTCCAAAGTTGCTTCATAATGTTGTTGTCAGCCTGTTAACATTAAATTCAGTTGTTTCCATGTGTTTTCCTAGTGATCCATGCACCCTATGAACTTGCTCTTGCCATCCTTAGCTTCAAAAACATGCCTTCTTACTGTTGGGTGCCTTGACATGCCATGTTTTGCTCTGTAGTGAGTTGCACAAGCTCATTTACATGCCTTCATAATTCTGTTCCTGCCATGTTTAAATCTGTAATATAACTTGCTATGTTTACATGGGTGCCATCATATTTTTTGATCCTTTTTGGCTTATGGTCAGTAAAGGACATTTGATCTATGAATTTAGTAGATTCATGCCATGCCTTTGTTTGCCATGATAAGTTCCTGTAACATGTTGTTTGATAGCTCTGAACATTGCATCGTGATGTTATTTTCTGCAAAGTCTGGAATTGTTATTACTTGCAATCTTACCATGTGTGTTTGAGCATGTTCTAGTGATTTCTGGAGATAACTCAGTGTTCATGTTTTGTAATGCTTTTCCTGTACATCATGCCCATGCCTTTTTTTATCATGTTGGGGTGCTGTAGCTTATTATTTTGATGCTTGCAATATGCCTAGTTGCTGTTTTGGACAACTTGTCCTATAAACTTGTTTCATGTGTGTGTGTTGAACCGTTCCTCCGTTTTGAGTGTGCTCTATATGAAACTTGCTTAGAATTGCATGTAGTTTCATATTATCATGTTGCATCCTTGTTTTGAGGTGTTTGCTTGATGTTTGTATGCATTTTGCATCAATGCCATGTTTAACTTGTGTTGCTCATATCTTCTAGGCCGTAGCTCCGAACTAAATGAACTTTATATGTAACTTGACTAGAATCTTGTGTAGATCATCCTTGTGCATCTTAACTTGCTGTTTAACAACTCGAACATAAGGTTTATTCAGCTCTGGACCAATTTCGAAACTTGCATATGAGGACTTACCGGAATTGTTATATGTTGTTCCCGGCCTTATTTAAACTTGCCTTGATGTGTTGCTCTTGTTTGCATCATCTCTTGCCATGAGTAGCTTCATGTAGCTTGGTCATGCATCATGCTTGTTGTGCATCATGCCTTGTTCTTGTGTGGTGTGTTTACTATGTTGTGTGTTTCTTGTCGATAGTTCCTGTTTCGTTGCGATCGTGAGGATTCGTTCGTCTACGCTTGGTTAGTCTTCGTGGCTTCATCCGTTCGTCTTCTTCATGGACTCGTTCTTCTTCCTAGCGGGATTTCAGGCAAGATGACCGCTACCCTGGATCTCATTACTATCATTGCTATCCTAGTTGCTTTGTTCTATCGCTATGCTGCGCTACCTATTACCTGTTTATCAAGCCATCCCAAATTGCCATGAACCTCTAACCTTTGACACCTTTCCTATGCAAACCGTTGTTTGGCTATGTTACCGCTTTGCTCAGCCCTCTTATAGCGTTGCTAGTTGCATGTGAAGTTGAAGATTGCTCCATGGTGGACAGGATTTTGGTTGGGATATCACAATATCTCTTATATTATTAATGCATCTATATACTTGGTAAAGGGTGGAAGACTCGGCCTTTTGCCTGGTGTTTTGTTCCACTCTTGCCGCCCTAGTTTCCGTCATACCGGTGTTATGTTCCCGGATTTTGCGTTCCTTACGCGGTCGGGTGATTTATGGGACCCCCTTGACAGTTCGCTTTGAATAAAACTCCTCCAGCAAGGCCCAACATTGGTTTTACCATTTGCCTCACCACCACCTACTTTTCCCTTGGGAGTCGCTCTCTCGAGGGTCATCTTTATTACAGCCCCCCCGGGCCAGTGCTTGTCTAAGTGTTGGTCCGAACTGAGCTGCCTGCGGGGCCATCTCGAGGCAACTTGAGGGCTGGTTTTACTCGTAGCTAGTCTCATCCGGTGTTGCCCTGAGAACGAGATATGTGCAGCTCCTATCGGGATTGTCGGCGCATCGGGCGGCTTTGCTGGTCTTGTTTTACCATTGTCAAAATGTCTTGTAAACCGGGATTCCGAGTCTGATCGGGTCTTCCTGGGAGAAGGTCTATTCCTTCGTTGACCGCGAGAGCTTGTCATGGGCTAAGTTGGGACACCCCTACAGGGTATAATCTTTCGAAAGCCGTGCCTGCGGTTATAGGCAGATGGGAATTTGTTAATGTCCGGTTGTAGATAACTTGACACCAGATCCGAATTAAAACGCATCAACTGCGTGTGTAGCCGTGATGGTCTCTTTTCGGCGGAGTACGGGAAGTGAACACGGTTTCTGGGTTATGTTTGACGTAGGTAGGAGTTTAGGATCACTTCTTGATCATTGCTAGCTTCACGACCGTTCTGCTTGTTCTCTTCTCGCTCTTATTTGCGTATGTTAGCCACCATATATGCTTAGTCGCTGCGGCAGCCTCACCACTTTACCCCTTCCTTTCCCTTTAAGCTTTGCTAGTCTTGATACCCATGGTAATGGGATTGCTGAGTCCTCGTGGCTCACAGTTTACTACAACAACAGTTGCAGGTACAGGTTATTCGAAGATCATGATGCGAGATCGATGTTGGCTTGTTTGGAGTTCTTCTTCTGTTTCTTCTTCGATCAGGGGATAGGTTCCAGGTCGGCAGCCTGGGCTAGCAGGGTGGATGTCGTTTGAGTATCTGTTTGTGTTTCATCTGTAGTTGGATGTTGCTCTGATGTGTTGTGATGTTGTATTCGTGTGGCATTGTATGCCTCTTGTATGTATCCCCATCTATTATGTAATGTTGATGTAATGATATCCACCTTGCAAAAGCGTTTCAATATGCGGGTCTATCCTTGGTGGGACCTTTGAGTTCCTTTTGGATAGGGTCGCATATTGGGCGTGACAAGTTGGTATCAGAGCCTCGACCGACCCTAGGAGCCCCCTTGATTGATCGTGTAGTTTGGCCGATGTTGAGTCTAGAATAAACTGTTTTCGGAGTCTAGTTATATCGGAGAGTAGGAATTCTTTTTACTCCTCAACCCCTTCATCGCTCTGGTAAGGAATCTTGACGTAGGTGTTTTGAATTACTTCTCTTCCCCTTCAAAATTTTCTTTAGGATCACGCGGTTGGTTTTCCGGATCATTGGTTCTCAGCTCTTTTCATCCGGTGCATTTCTCGTCAAGTCGACTCGAGCCTCTTCATCTTTGAGTTCAATCCTCAGTTGTTTTCTTTCCCACCCGCCCTCCCTATTCTTCTTCTCGGAACCGGAGTCCATAATCGAGTATCCATCCTACTCGTGCAAAGTTTTTGCTTTCTTTCCTCAATGATTTCAACCGGTGTTTTCTCTTCAAAATATTCGTCGATTCCCCTTCCAAGTTGCTTTTGTTTTCCTGCCCTCCCACCCCTTTTCTTCCTGGAGTCCGACTCTCTCTCGACCATCTATTTCATTCGTGTGGAGCCTCTTCAGTCTTTCGTAAATTATTTCAACTGGTGAATTCTCGTCTTGTTCGTCTTTCTTCATCCCTTTCTTTTTCCGGTGGACCCAATTCAAATATTTGGTGTTGATCATATTCTTTCCCTCGGATCAAGTGTTATCCTTGCTCGTTCGCCTCTCGCCAGTTTATCCTTCCGGAGTGTTCAAGACATCTCAGGAGATTCGTCTGTGTTCGAATTAATTCGAGGTTGTCACCTCATTCAAATATTTCAATTGTTCCGATGCATCATCCATCTCGTCAACAATCCTTTTCAACGGTGGTTTTCTATTTAGTGGGCCCTAACCCACAGGTCTTTTCCCAGGATCTTACCTGACTCTTCATTCTCCCGGAGTATCTCAGTAATTTTGGTGGTATTTCTTGTCATCATTTCAAGATTGTAGAGGAGTCTTTCCTCTAAATCTTGTCCGTTCTCTCGAAGATTCGCGGTTCTAGCTTCTTGTTATCCTATCAAATTATTCCATTTGTCAGAAGTTCTTTTCTCCCATCCGAAGTATTTCAGAAGTTGTTTTCTCGTTTCTTTCACCGGAGGCCATCATTCCAGTTATCATTCTCTATTTATCCCAGTGCCTCGTTTAAGTATTCTTCAATCAGTTTGCAATCTCTAAGTTCTCGTCTCTCTAAATCCCCTCTAGCATAATTGTTCTTCTAATTCTTCCCGGAGATTCATTCTCTTTCATCAGTCATTTTCGAATTCTTACGGTGGTTCGTTCAAGATTCTTTTTCCTTGATTATCATATTAATTCATTCGTTCTTTCAATCCTACCGGTGGTTCATGAAGACCTTCTCAAGTCTGCGATACGTTAGTTCTCAATCCTTTTCAAGAAGAATAAGTAGTATACCAAATCCATTGCTTGTCATCAATTAAATTTGATGAAGGATAAGCATACAATATATCTTATTCTTATTTCATCCTAGTGATTAATCCCTTCCTTCGGAGTTTTTTCATGATGAATAAATTCTAGTTCTAAGTGTTTTTCATCTTTTCTTTTCCGGAGTTCAATCTTCCTCGGCCATTTCGTCGGAACCTTCATCAAAATCATCGCAAGCTTTAATCTTATTCTTTCATCCTTCATTGTATCTCGTCATCCTTTTGTTTACCGGAGTTCTTCATGGTGGTTCGTCATGATTTAATTCATTCTTCAAGTATTCATCAAGATTCTGTTGCTGGAGTTCAAGTATCTCTTCTTCTCGCGTCTCGAAGTGCAATTAATTCTCCGTATTCTTTTGAAGTGGAGTTTTGCATTTCTTCGTTCTTCTAAGCGATCCAATCATTTCTGTTTGTGGCCAGCTATCACCTTATGATCTTGAGATGTTATCTATAAGACCACAACAAGCTCATTCCTTCGTTGTTGATTTTCTCAACAACTCCGTTCATTCCTTCCTTTTAAATTCTTTTCATTCAATTTCTCTTTCAATTCTTCCGGAGGTATTGCGTTGCTTATGTCGTCAAGTGTCATTCCATCTTGTGAAGTTCATGTTCTTTTCTTTCCATGTTCAGCCGGAGTGCTGCTTAAATCCTTTCAGTCTTATTCGTTTCTTATCTCGTTCTAACCGGAGTGGTTTCATAGTCTATCTGATTCCGTGAGCTTTCAATTCTCGTCATTATCGTCGTTCCTCTCTTCTTCTCGAGTGCTCTCGATTCTTTGCTTCTTCTCTTGAATTATTGTTTACCTCTTCCTTTTTCCCTTCCGTCTCGGTCCTAAGATCTCGGACGAGATCTCTTGTTAGTGGAGGAGTGTTGTAACGCCCCGGATCCGATGCGCCAGGTGTCTGCCAGTTATTCGCCGTTGTTGCCATGTCATTTGCTTGCGTGTTGCATATTGTCATGTCATCATGTGCATTTCATTTTGCATACGTGTTCGTCTCATGCATCCGAGCATTTTCCTCGTTGTCCGTTTTGCAATCCGGCACTCCTATGCCCTCCGGCGTCCCCCTTTTGTCTCTCGTTGTGAGCGAGTGTTAAACATTCTCCGAATGGCCCGAGGCTTGCCAAGTGGCCTTGGTATACCACCGGTAGACCGCCTGTCAAGTTTCGTGTCATTTGGAGGTCGTTTGATACTCCAACGGTTAACCGCGTAGCCCGAAACCCCTCTTTCTCTTTGCAGCCCAACACCCCTTCCAAACTGGCCCAAAACCCACCTAACTCCTCTCCATGCTCTCGGTCGTTCGATCACGATCGTGTGGCCGAAAACCGCTCGTCATTTGGACTCTCCTAGCTCCCAGAAATCTATAAATATGCCCTCCCCCGAAAATCCCGCAGTCCAACCCTAGCCCCGCTCCTCCCCGCGCCACCGGACACGTCCAACCCGTCCGGACATGTCTGCCCTCCACCTCGCTCCGGCCAATGGCGTCGCGCCACGTCACCCCATCGTCGTTGATAGCCTATCGCGCGCCGCCACCTCACCGCCTCTCTCTCTCTCCACCGCGTCGGCCCGCGGG
>NC_041387.1:493199612-493253189 GCF_002162155.2 Triticum dicoccoides
TCCTCCTCCTCGTCTCCGGCGAGATCCCGACGAGGTTGACTTTCCCCTCCCCGAAATATGACCAAGTCCCTGTTATTTTGCATCATCATGCCATGTTCATCATGCCGTATCTCTGCATCCGTAGCTCCATTTCATGCGTATAATACGTCAAATTGTTCGCCTCAACGAGTACATCATTTCATTCCATTGCATCATATTCATTTGAGGTCATCTTGATGCCTGAATCATCATTGTAAGAGTGCTTCATAATGTTTTCTGCTGTCTGTTATCAGAACGAGCTCTTTTGTCATTTTTGCCATGATTGATGTGTGCATCCTATGAGGTTGATGTCTATATGTGTTTTGATCTATGCTATGTCTTATTTATAAAGGTGCTTACTATGTATTTTTGTGATCAATATGGTGACTAGCACAAGCATGCAAACTAGGCATCGTGATGTTGCTGTTTGTCCCTGTTCTGCTGTAATTTTGATGCCATGTAAACTTGATGCTACAGAGAGATCCATGCATATTTTGAGATACTTCAGTAAGGGTGTTTTGAACAATAGGCTATTGTGTATCCATTCATGCCCTTTGTTGCAATTATGGAGTAGTCTAGCATGCCATTTTCGTGCTCTACGTTTGCTTCAAAATGTTTCCTGGCAGATTGTTTACTTGTTATTCAATTTGGCCAAGCTTGCTATAGTTGATCCTTGCATGCTATGAACTTGTTCTTGACTTGGTTTGTTACACAAACATGTCTTCTTGACGATGCTATGCTTATATTGTCATGCAATGACTTGTGGTGAGTGAATCGAGCTTGTTAAGTAGGGTTCATGATGTTGCTGTTTTGCTAGGCTGAATCTGTTATTTCGTGATGCTATATAAACATGTTGCTACTAATCATTATATGCATAATCTGGAGATGTTCTATAAACATATTTTGATCTACATGTCACCCTCTATCCATCAATGCCCCTGGTTGCATTTATAGGTTGCTGTAGATTGTTCATATCTTGCTCCAAATTTGCTTCATAATGTTGTTGTCAGCCTGTTAACATTAAATTCAGTTGTTTCCATGTGTTTTCCTAGTGATCCATGCACCCTATGAACTTGCTCTTGCCATGCTTAGCTTCACAAACATGCTTTCTTACTGTTGGGTGCCTTTCCATGCCATGTTTTGCTCTGTAGTGAGTTGCACAAGCTCATTTACATGCCTTCATAATTCTGTTCCTGCCATGTTTAAATCTGTAATATAACTTGCTATGTTTACATGGGTGCCATCATATTTTTTGATCCTTTTTGGCTTATGGTCAGTAAAGGACATTTGATCTATGCATTTAGTAGATTCATGCCATGCCTTTGTTTGCCATGATAAGTTCCTGTAACATGTTATTTGATAGCTCTGAACATTGCATCGTGATGTTATTTTCTACAAAGTCTGGAATTGTTATTACTTGCAATCTTACCATGTGTGTTTGAGCATGTTCTAGTGATTTCTGGAGATAGCTCAGTGTTCATGTTTTGTAATGCTTTACCTGTACATTATGCCCATGCCTTTTGTTATCATGTTGGGGTGCTGTAGCTTATTGTTTTGATGCTTGCAATATGCCTAGTTGCTTATTTGGACAGCTTGTCCTTTAAACTTGTTTCATGTGTGTGTGTTGAACCGTTGCTCCGTTTTGAGTGTGCTCTATATGAAACTTGCTTAGAATTGCATGTAGTTTCATATTATCATGTTGCATCCTTGTTTTGAGGTGTTTGCTTGATGTTTGTATGCATTTTGCATCAATGCCATGTTTAACTTGTGTTGCTCATATCTTCTAGGCCGTAGCTCCGAACTAAATGAACTTTATATGTAACTTGACTAGAATCTCGTGTAGATCATCCTTGTGCATCTTAACTTGCTGTTTAACAACTCGAACATAAGGTCTATTCAGATCTGGACCAATTTCGAAACTTGCATATGAGGACTTACCAGAATTGTTATATGTTGTTCCCGGCCTCATTTAAACTTGCCTTGATGTGTTGCTCTTGTTTGCATCATCTCTTGCCATGAGTAGCTTCATGTAGCTTGGTCATGCATCATGCTTGTTGTGCATCATGACTTGTTCATGTGTGGTGTGTTTACTATGTTGTGTGTTTCTTCTTGATGGTTCCTATTTCGTTGCGATCGTGAGGATTCGTTCGTCTACGCTTGGTTCGTCTTCGTGGCTTCATCCGTTCATCTTCTTCATGGACTCGTTCTTCTTCCTAGCGAGATTTCAGGCAAGATGACCGCTACCCTGGATCTCATTACTATCATTGCTATGCTAGTTGCTTCGTTCTATCGCTATGTTGCGCTACCTATTACCTGTTTATCAAGCCATCCCAAATTGCCATGAACCTATAACCTTTGACACCTTTCCTATGCAAACCGTTGTTTGGCTATGTTACCGCTTTGCTCAGCCCTCTTATAGTGTTGCTATTTGTAGGTGAAGTTGAAGATTGCTCCATGGTGGACAGGATTTTGGTTGGGATATCACAATATCTCTTATATTATTAATGCATCTATATACTTGGTAAAGGGTGGAAGACTCGGCCTTTTGCCTGGTGTTTTGTTCCACTCTTGCCGCCCTAGTTTCCGTCATACGGGTGTTATGTTCCCGGATTTTGCGTTCCTTACGCGGTCGGGTGATTTATGGGACCCCCTTGACAGTTCGCTTTGAATAAAACTCCTCCAGCAAGGCCCAACATTGGTTTTACCATTTGCCTCACCACCACCTACTTTTCCCTTGGGAGTCGCTCTCTCGAGGGTCATCTTTATTACAGCCCCCCGGGCCAGTGCTTGTCTAAGTGTTGGTCCAAACTGAGCTGCCTACGGGGCCACCTCGGGGCAACTTGAGGGCTGGTTTTACTCGTAGCTAGTCTCATCCGGTGTTGCCCTGAGAACGAGATATGTGCAGCTCCTATCGGGATTGTCGGTGCATCGGGCGGCTTTGCAGGTCTTGTTTTACCATTGTCGAAATGTCTTGTAAACCGGGACTCCGAGTCTGATCGGGTCTTCCTGGGAGAAGGTCTATTCCTTCATTGATCGCGAGAGCTTGTCATGGGCTAAGTTGGGACACCCCTGCAGGGTATAATCTTTCGAAAGCCGTGCCTGCGGTTATAGGTAGATGGGAATTTGTTAATGTCCGGTTGTAGATAACTTGACACCAGATCCGAATTAAAACGCATCAACCGCGTGTGTAGCCGTGATGGTCTCTTTTCGGCGGAGTCCGGGAAGTGAACACGGTTTATGGGTTATGTTTGACGTAGGTAGGAGTTCAGGATCACTTCTTGATCATTGCTAGCTTCACGACCGTTCCGCTTGTTCTCTTCTCGCTCTTATTTGCGTATGTTAGCCACCATATATGCTTAGTCGCTGCGGCAGCCTCATCACTTTACCCCTTCCTTTCCCTTTAAGCTTTGCTAGTCTTGATACCCATGGTAATGGGATTGCTGAGTCCTCGTGGCTCACAGTTTATACAACAACAGTTGTAGGTACAGGTTATTTGAAGATCATGACGCGAGAGTGATGTTGGCTTGTTTGGAGTTCTTCTTCTATTTCTTCTTCGATCAGGGGATAGGTTCCAGGTCGGCAGCCTGGGCTAGCAGGGTGGATGTCGTTTGAGTTTCTGTTTGTGTTTCATCCGTAGTCGGATGTTGCTCTGATGTATTGTGATGTTGTATTCGTGTGGCATTGTATGCCTCTTGTATGTATCCCCATCTATGATGTAATGTTGATGTAATGATATCCACCTTGCAAAAGCGTTTCAATATGCGGGTCTATCCTTGGTGGGACCTTCGAGTTCCTTTTGGATAGGGTCGCATATTGGGCGTGACACGGCAGAAGTACGAGACGTCCGGCACGGAGGAAGAAGAAGAGAGGAGAGAGAAAATGGAACTAGTAGGCCAGGGTGGATTTGGTGCAATTTGCGGTGGGGGGCGAGTGTCGGGTCCCAAATGGCGGCTGCGCCCAGGCCTTCCCCTATCTGCCCGACATTTGGGCTAGATATGATGGGTGCCGATCAGCCCTGGTGTTTGAGGCCCATTTGAGGCGCCCGTCCAGGTCATTTTTTTACTAGTCAGTGACCATGGCGTCCGCCCGCGCATTTGATGTGGGGGGGGGGGTTGAGGCGCATGGCTGTTGATGCTCTTAGGGGGATTAAGGAACTGGCAGGTCATCTTCGTATATATTGAGAAGGATTAAAACAAATACGAAGGTCCTTACAAGAGGAAAAAGGGTAAAAGACTTGGCTAATCAAGTTTAGGTGATTTTCGAGTGTCACTAGTCCAATGGAAGTCCATTTTAGAAAAAGGTTCAATGAAAAGAAAGCATTGTCCGGAGGATGTCTTGCTTGATCAGACTAAGCAACTTGTCTTTGTGTTGCACTTTCTTCTTGAACACTTGTCAGTTCCATTCTTTCCAAATGTTCCATCCCGTGTATATGGAAGTGCAAACTACCTTGGCCCCTAGGGGACATATGTGATCGTTCCACAAGGTGAAAATCAAATATGCTTGTTGCAGCCCTTGGGAGTGTAGGCATGTCTTGCCAATCTCCCACAAGCAATCAGATTGAGCATGCAAACGAGCACTAGATGATGAGATGCAGTGCAGATTCCTCAAGCGAGTCACACATGATGCACTTGGGGCTATGTGGGATTCCACGTTTAGCTAGGTTGTCATTGGTGATAATCTTGCCTTTGAGAAAAAGCCAGAAGAAAAATCAGCATTGCCTCAACCATGGACTTTCAGAGCTTGTCATAGTTGGCACCGGCGATGGAGTGAAGGAATTGGTAATGGTAGGTAGAGCTCATGGTGTAGGTTGTAATGACGTTGTGGTACCAGGTGAGTTAGGGGGATTGGGCACACATAATTTGAAACTCGTCAATGACGCCCTCAGAATATGTTAGTTGTGGCTTGAAAATGTTGGACCAATAAGAACTTGGTTGCGTCTTTCTGTGTCGATCCTCAGGGAAGTGTGTGATCTCTTCCTAGTGGACGATCTAGAAAAAGAGAAAGCATCTACTAAAACTAGGTGGAAAACTAGAAAATCCAACGCGATCCATTGGATCTAGTATCTAAGGGCGGGGTCATCCACCCACCATTCTGTATGTTTAAAAAAATCAGAGGCTTTGTGTATTAGGCCATCTCAAACACCATGCCACATAACGCACACACCACTCGTCCACAGAAGAATCTGCAGACATGATTATTGGAGCCATCCATTCAACTGCATGCCCAAAACATCTGCCCCAGATTCGGCCCCATCTGGATTAGTTTGAACCGGTAATGTTGATCAATATCCATTTGGTTAGCAAATAAACGTGCATATGTATGCAATTTTCACAACCAAAAAACGGCGGGGTGTTTGATTACTTCCTTTGGTGATCTGGAAATGGAGCAAAAAGGATTTTTGCCATTTTCTCTAGAGGTGACCCTGAGTTATCGAACCCATGGGAGGAAGGTGCCCTTTAAGGCAGGGTCTCAAACAAGCTTTTGCTAGTGAATCAATTCCATCTTTGTACTGCATCATAAATTAAGCTGACACTGAAAGTATACTTATAAATAGGCATGCGTATGACAATTTATGCTTACAACCATATACTTGTGTCGGGACCAGATATGATCTTAGTTTGTGCTCTGGAAGTCGCCCATCAAGATGTGCTTGTTACGTATATGTGGCATAGCTGGGCATTCTGGGCTGTTGCCGTAAGTCCACGAAACGGGGCGATGGGGTGACATCGATCGTGATTCTCTACTCGTCTCCTCGAGCTCCTAATACACTAAGGTTTGGGTATTTGTTCTGAGTTGTCCATTAGCCTTTATGCACTAACCACCATGCAGGAACAGTTATGGGCACTTGACGTCACAGTATCAGCCGAAGCTTTGTCAGACATCCAGTTCAGCATTGTCGTACGGTCGGATTGCGTCAACCATCCGAGGTGGCGCTGGTATTCACCCTCCACGCAATGACCCAGAGTGTAACGGGCAATGGGATGAAGACCCTGGAGTGTTTAGGATGTAGACCAGCGGGGCCTCTCTGCTGAGCCTAGGTTGGGCTGCGACGTGTTGATCTTCCGAGGCCGGGCAGGGACCCAGAAAAGTGTGTTTGACCAGAGTAATCAAGTGTGTTGGGTAATGTGGCGCACCCCTGTAGGGAAGATTATCTATTCGAATAGTCGTGTCCATGGTAGCGGATATGTAGACTTGTATCCTGATCTCTTATAACTAGAAATGGATACTTGAGACATGAGATGGATATGTTGGCTTCCGGATTGCTTTCTCGCGGGGAGTTGAGAAAGGGTCTCTGGGCGTTAATGTTACAACATGCTTGTTAAATGTTAAAATGCTATTATTTACGCTCTAGATACTGGAAGATGCTTGGAGCTTCTTGAAGATGCTAGTCTTCGATAGGCTAGGCCTTCCCTCTATTCTGGCATTCTGCAGTTCAGTCCACAGATACAAATCTTCTATTTGATACCAAGAAATAGTAATCTTTGACGAATTAGGAAGAAAAAGGATTCTTATTTTGATACAAGAAGAATCGGCACAAGAAAAAGGCTTTTTCTTGTGCCGAATAGACGATTAAGAAGACCTGCAATCCCTCCGAAAAGGAAGAAATTTTAATTTTATCAATGCATACTTAGTATAGATCTGATGCTTGCGAGTACTTTGGATGAGTCCTCACGGTTGCTTTGCTACCCCTTTTCCCCCTTCTTCCTTCTTTCCAGTTGTTGTAACCAGATGGTGGATCCCAGGAGCCAGATGCCACCGCCGATGGATACTACTACCCCGACGGAGCCTACTGCTACTTGGAGATTGCCGACGACCAGGAGTAGTTAGGAGGTCCCAGGCAGGGGGCCTTGCCTCTTCGATCGTTGTTGCTTTTGTGCTTGCCTTCTTAAGGAATCTTTGTTTAACTTATGTTTGTACTCAGATATTGTTGCTTCCATTGACTCGTTTGTTTTCGAGCTTCTGTATTCGAGCCCTCAAGGCCCCTGGCTTGTAACATGAAGCCTGTATTATTTTAATTTGTTTCTAGAGTTGTGTTGTGATATCTTCCCGTGAGTCCCTGATCTTGTTCGTACACATTTGTGTGTATGATTAGTGTATGGTCAAATCGTGGTCGTCACATTTGTCATTGGTGATAATCTTTGCTTCGAGAAAAAGGTTGAAGAAGAATCAACATTGCCTCAACCTTGGACTTTCAGAGCTTGTCATAGTTGGCACCAGCGATGGAGTGAAGGAATTGGTAGTGGTAGGTTGCAATGACGTTGTGGTTCCAGGTGAGTTAGGGGGATTTGCCACACATAATTTGAAGCTCCTCAATGATGCGCTCAGAATATGTTAGTTGTGGCTAGAAAATGTTGGACCAATAAGAACTTGGTTGGGTCTTTCTGTGTCAATCCTCGAGGAAGTGCGTGATCTCTTCCTAGTGGCCGATCTAGAAAAAGAGAAAGCATGTACTAAAAACTAGGTGAAAAACTAGAAAATCCAGCACGATCCATTGGATATGGTATCTAAGGGCAGGGGCATCCTCCCACCATTCTGTATGTTTAAAAAATCAGGGGCTTTGTGAGGGCATCTCAAACACCATGCCACATAACGGACACACCACTCGTCCACAGAAAAATCCACAGACATGGATACTGGAGCCATCCATTCAACTGCATGCCCAAAACATCTGCCCCAGATCCGGCCGCATCTGGATTCGTTTGAACCGGAAATGTTGATCAATATCCATTTGGTTAGCAAATAAACGTGCATATGTATGCAATTTTCACAACCAAAGACGGCGGGGTGTTTGATTACTTCCTTTGGTGATCTCGAAATGGAGCAAAAAGGATTTTCACCATTTTCCCCAGAGGTGACCCTGAGTTATCGAACCCATGGGAGGAAGGTGCCCTTTAAGGCAGGGTCTCAAACAAGCTTTTGCTAGTGAATCAATTCCAGCTTTGTACTGCATCGTAAGTCAAGCTGACACTGAAAGTACACTTATAAATAGACATGGGTATGAAAATTTATGCTTACAACCATATACTTGTGTCCGGACCAGATATGATCTTAATTTTGTCTTTGGAAGTCGCCCATCAAGATGTGCTTGTTAGGTATATGTGGCACACCCGGGCATTCTGGGCCGTTGTCGTAAGTCCACGAGACGGGGCGACGGGATGACATCGATCGTGAGTCTCTGCTCGTCTCCTCGAGCTCCTAATACACTAAGGTTTGGGTATTTGTTCCGAGTTGGCCATTAGCCTTTACGCACTAACCACCATGCAGGAACAGTTATGGGCACTCGACGTTGCAGTATCAGCTAAAGCTTTCTCACACATCCAGTTCAGCATTGCCATACGGTCGAATTGCGTCAACCATCCGAGGTGGCGCTCGTATTCACCTTGCGTGCAACAACCCGGAGTGTGACGGGCGATGGGCCCAAGACCCTGGAGTGCTTA
Organism: Triticum dicoccoides; assembly: GCF_002162155.2. Lineage (NCBI taxonomy): Eukaryota > Viridiplantae > Streptophyta > Magnoliopsida > Poales > Poaceae > Triticum > Triticum dicoccoides. The sequence goes on from NC_041387.1 coordinate 493,208,069, forward strand.
GGATGTAGACCAGCGGGGCCTCTTTGCTGAGCCTAGGTTGGGCTACAACGTGTTGATCTTCCGAGGCCGGGCATGGACCCAGAAAAGTGTGTTCGACCAGAGTAATCAAGCGTGTTTGGTAATGTGGTGCACCCCTGCAGGGAAGATTATCTATTCAAATAGCCGTGTCCATGGTAACAGATGTGTAGACTTGTATCTTGATCTCTTATAACTAGAAATGGATACTTGAGAGTTGAGACATGAGATGGATATGTTGGCTTCGGGATTGCTTTCTCGCGGGGAGTTGAGAAAGGGTCTCTGGGTGTTAATGTTACAACATGGTTGTTAAAGGTTAAAATGCTATTCTTTACGCTCTACATGCTGCAAGATGCTTGGAGCTGCTTGAAGATGCTAGTCTTCGATAGGCTAGGCCTTCCCTCTATTCTGGCATTCTGCAGTTCGGTCCACATATACAAATCTTCTATTTGATACCAATGCATACTTAGTATAGATCTGATGCTTGCGAGTACTTTGGATGAGTACTCACGGTTGATTTGCTACCCCTTTTCCCCCTTCTTCCTTCTTTCCAGTTGTTGTAACTAGATGGTGGATCCCAGGAGCCAGATGCCACCGCCGATGGATACTACTACCCCAACGGAGCCTACTGCCACTTGGAGATCGCCGACAACCAGGAGTAGTTAGGAGGTCCCGGGCAGGAGGCCTTGCCTTTTCGATCGCTGTTGCTTTTGTGCTTGCCTACTTAAGGAATCTTTGTTTAAATTATGTCTGTACTCAAATATTGTTGATTCCGTTGACTCGTTTGTTTTCGAGCTTCTGTATTCGAGCCCTCAAGGCCCCTGGCTTGTAACATGAAGCTTGTATTATTTTAATTTGTTTCTAGAGTTGTGTTGTGATATCTTTCCGTGAGTCCCTGATCTTGATCATACAAATTTGTGTGTATGATTAGTGTACGGTCGAATCGTGGGCGTCACATTTGTCATTGGTGATAATCTTTGCTTTGAGAAAAAGCCTGAAGAAGAATCAAAATTGCCTACCTTGGACTTTTAGAGCTTGTCATAGTTGGCACCAGCAATGGAGTGAAGGAATTGGTAGTGGTAGGTTGTAATGACGTTGTGGTTCCAGGTGAGTTAGGGGGATTGGGCACACATGATTTGAAGCTCCTCAACGATGCCCTCAGAATATGTTAGTTGTGGCTTGAAAACGTTGGACCAATAAGAACTTGGTCGGGTCTTTCTGTGTCGATCCTCAGGGAAGCGTGCGATCTCTTCCTAGTGGCCGATCTAGAAAAAGAGAAAGCGTGTACTAAAAACTAGGTGGAAAAGTAGAAAATCCAGTGCGATCCATTGGATCTGGTATCTAAGGGCGGGGGCATCCACCCACCATTCTGTATGTTTATAAAATCAGGGGCTTTGTATATGAGGGCATCTCAAACACCATGTCACATAACGGACACACCACTCGTCCACAGAAAAATCCGCAGACATGGATACTAGAGCCATCCATTCAACCGCATGCCCAAAACATCTGCCCCAGATCCGGCCCCATCTGAATTTGTTTGAACCGGAAATGTTGTTCAATATCAATTTGGTTAGCAAATAAACGTGCATATGTATGCAATTTTCACAACCAAAAATGGCGAGGTGTTTGATTACTTCCTTTGGTGATCTAGAAATGGAGCAAAAAGTATTTTCGCTATTTTCCTCGGAGGTGAGCCTTAGTTATCGAACCCATGGGAGGAAGGTGCCCTTTAATAAAGGGTCTCAAACAAGCTTTTGCTAGCGAATCAATTCCAGCTTTGTACTGGATCGTAAATCAAGCTGACACTGAAAGTACACTTATAAATAGGCATGGGTATGAGGATTTATGCTTACAACCATATACTTGTGTCGGGACCAGATATGATCTTAATTTGTGCTCTGGAAGTCGCCCATCAAGATGTGCTTGCTACGTATCTAAGTGGGGGATTTGTCCAAATTACGTCTTGACCGACACACATCTTGCATCAAGAGTTAGTTATCCAACCAAAGGCCCTATCCATTACATGGGATTTCTTTTATAATTAAGATTGAAATAATCAGACAAAAGCATTGGGCATTTAATGACTACACATCTTGAATCCATGGGGATAGGATCTGTGTTACCGTACTAAACCTTTTTATCAGTAGTGGTCAAAAAACACTTCACGACCTCCGTGCCTTTAGCCTCTATGTGGCTCATTCTCCATGATATTGGGTACCTGCAGGGATGAAGAAAATGAACGAGACAAGAGGCAATGTTAATCCAAAGTCCTTCCATTGATCCCTCCAACAAATGCATCGGGTTGCAAGGCCCTTGCGTCAACCCATACCTTACTGAATTACCCACAGATGGAGATCATATCACACGAAGAACACATCATGAAGATAATTGATTAATAATATGTCTTATAATTGATGTCATGTGTGATACAGGATTACAAGTATGACTAGATTGTTGAGCACTATGGTGGTGGTGAAGGTTGTGGCTGTGGAGATGTGAAATGGCAGTGGCTACGGTTGATGGAGATGGTTGTAGTGGTGATGATGAAGACTGGCTGTTCTGCGCTCTTCTGTTATCCATTTGGCATTGTCCCCTTTATAAAGTTTGTTCAGGTGGACGAGGGACCTCGGTTTCCATGCCATACGATCGCTCATATGAGCGGGCCTGGTCGCATTGAATGTCGTCTTTTGCTCTGGTTACTTTGGTGTGCCTCCCACTTGATCCCCTCTATCTCCATGTTAATCCTTTCAAGTATTGGCTTGATTTCGTCCATAAAAAGCCCATCTCCTGTGGAAAATAAACAAAGGATTTTTGGAATCCTACACATTTATTAGTCATTAGTGGCAATATCAGAGCGAATATCTTAGTTTTAATGAAATATATCAATTTAAACTCAGGTTGGAGGAGTGTAAAAATAACAATTCCCCAATCTTAAACTTGATCGTCCTCGAGCAACATAGAGAGAAATACGAATCATAAGGAACTCGATTGTTTAAAATGAAATAATGAGAAGGTTTTTGTTCACTTACAATCGATATGCATAGATAGCCCTCCGCTTGTTGACCTGAAAACTTAGTATAGCTATAGCGGTGCCATGATTATTATGCAAGTTTTAGTGAAGCAAAGATAATCAACTCAAAGCTCTTGCTCAACTAGATAAAATAGCATGGTAGCGCTTAATTGTATTTCCTTAGTTTACCTTGCCAGGAATGCATGGAAGAGCTTTTCTTTCTTTGAGCAATGAAAACATAAATTTTGGAGTGAAAGGTATCTAAATACAACATGATTGTAGAGTAATGCAATAACACACCCACAATTCTGTCATCGTCATGGCTCTCAAGCACTTTGTTTCAATCATTGTGTGCTAAAACTATTGTCGTCACGTGCCAGGGTTATGCCAAATAAGTGATCATGCATAAGGTTTCATAGTGTCTTAATTTTTGGGAAATATATGCCAATATATTGTCTATTGCAAGCTCTTGTGATCAGGTCCCGGTATTTACCACATACACACACATTCAAGAGAAAGCTGAATAATATTCGATGTAGTGTTGCCACTACATACGGTAACAAACTCATAACTGAAATCCGAGTGGAAGCTCTAGTGGATCGTTCATTGGCCATTGGAGTTCTCAGCATAACATCAAGAAAGGTGAAAAACCAAATTTACACACGTAAACATGCATAGAGTAGCAAGGACATATCACCAGCAAGAAGCTGAAGCACCATGTAAGAATACAACACAGATTTTGGGCATAATCTCATTCACCCTTCAAGTAAGTTCCTCTAGACAATTTAATCCACAAGTGCTATTGAGTCTGTTAAAATCAACAATATGGGGTTGAGTATCTCTAATTTCATCTTCTCTACAAATTTTCTCAACACCCAAGTCTTTGAAGACTTTCTCTTGTGCATGGTAATTCTTGATAAAGATCACTTTTATTTTAAAAATAGTCCCACATTAACTCTTGATTATGTAGATTAAATAGAACAAAGGCTACAAAATTATTTCAGCTACTAGAGCAAAACCTTTGTTTTAATTATTAAGACTTACTCCCCCTGATACATCTCCAACGTATCTATAATTTTTTATTGTCCATGCTATTATATTATCTCTATTGGATGTTTCATATGCATTTATGTGCTATTTTATATCATTTTTTTGGGACCAACCTGTTAACCTAGTGCCCATTGCCAGTTGCTATTCTTCCTTGTTTTTGACTTCTACAGAAAATCAATACCAAACGGAAAAAAACTTTACGATGATTTTTCTTGGACACCAAGACACCCACGAGACTTGGGAAGGAGGCCAGAAGACCCACGAGGGGGCCACAAGACCTGGGGGCGCACCCGGGGGGTGCGTGGCCAGGAGGCTTGTGCCCCCCCCATGTGGCTCTCCTAACCCTAACTCCAGCACTATAAATTCCCAAATATTCCCCCTACACTCGAGGGCACACTAAAAATACTTTCTCGCTACCACAAGCTTCTGTTCTCGTGAGATCCCATCTTGGGGAATTTTCCGGCACTCCGTCGGAGGGGGTTCGATCACGGAGGGCCTCTACACCAACCTTGTTGCCCTTCCGATGATGTGTGAGTAGTTTACCACAGACCTACGGGTCCATAACTAGGAGCTAGATGGCTTCTTCTCTCTCTTTGATCTTCAATACAATGTCCTCCTTGATGTTCTTGGAGATCTATTCGATGTAATATTCTTTTGCAGTGCATTTGTTGAGATCCGATGAATTGTGGATTTATGATCAGATTATCTATGTATATTATTTAATCTTTTTTTGAACTCTTTTATGCATGATTAAGATAGCTTTGTATTTCTCTCCGATCTATCGATTTGGTTTGGCCAACTAGATTGGTTTTCTTGCAATGGGAGAGGTGCTTTGTGATGGGTTCAACCTTGCGGTGTCCTCACTCGGTGATAGTAGGGGTAGCGAGGCACATATTTGTATTGTTTCCATTAAGGTAAAAAAGATGGGTTTTTTACCATATTGATTGGATCTATCCCTCTACATCATGTCTTCTTGCTTAAAGCGTTACTCTATTCTTATGTAATTAATACTCTGGATGCAGGCAGGAGTTGGTCGATGTGTGAAGTAATAGTAGTACTTTTCACGGACGTGATGCCTATATTCATGATCGTTGCCTTGGATATCGTCATAATTATGCGCTTTTCTATCAATTTCTCAATAGTAATTTGTTTACCCACCGTATGCTTTCTTTGAGAGAGTAGCCTCTAGTGAAACCTATGGCTCCCGGATCTATTTTCCATCATATATTTCAGATCTATAAAACCAAAAAACCCAAAATACCTTGGTGCAATTTATTTATATTTACTTTATTTTCCTTTTACTTGTCTTTTATATCTATCTCTATTAGATCTCACTCTTGCAAGTGACCATGAAGGGATTGACAACCCCTTTTTCGCGTTGTGTGCAAGTGTTTGTTAGTTTGTGCAGGTGCATATATTGGGGACTTGCTTGTTCCTCCTACTGGATTGATACCTTGGTTCTTAACCGAGGGAAATACTTATCTCTACTTTGTTGCATCACCCTTTCCTCTTCAAGGGAAAAATCAACGTAAGCTCAAGAAGTAGCACCTCTTGCACACATAACACATACTACTACTACATCTATTCTAAGTAAATCAACTGAAAAATACAGGAGTCATAGGACGTACCTTTATGGTCATGTATGTACACACTTCTCTTACTTAAGCTTGCACTCCTGTTTGTCTGGCATAGATCAACTCCTCTGAAATATAAACACGAAATCAAACAAACTCCAAGGGCAAAAAGTAAAGGGCAAAGAAAAACTTATTCTGTTTTTGTTTTTTTGGGTTTTGAAAACTAGCTTGCAAACAAAACAGCACAAACGACAAACAGAAAAATGAAAGCAAAGTGTTGGAACAATCTAACACGAGTGTTTGTAGCTCAGCGAGCTAAAGTAGAACCTCATTACAACTTATAAATATTAATACCGCCACATCTTGATGTAGACGTGGTAGTGAGCTCCCCCAAGATTAAGCTTTTGCAACCCCTAGCCGGTGAGATCATTGTGGCCACGGCTGGTCGGGAGCCCATCCTTGGCTCTAGTTGGAGAAGCTCATGTTCATGAAGACAGATGTGCTTCGAAGGGACTCGATAAGTTCTCTCATGTCATTGATGGATCCGTGAAGACGGTAGAGGTCCGTGTAGGTGTAGGTTTCTTGTTGTGGTTGCTCCTCTTCTTCGTTGGTGAGATCTTCTTCATCAACTTGTTCTGGTTCAGGGGCCACCTGGTCAAAAGGGGCATCTGATACGTCTCCAACGTATCTATAATTTTTTATTGTTCCATGCTATTATATTATCTGCTTTGGATGTTATATGCATTAAAATGCTATTTTATATTATTTTTGGGACTAACTTATTAACCTAGTGCCCAGTGCCAGTTTCTGTTTTTTTCCTTGTTTTTGACTTCTACAGAAAAGGAATACCAAACGGAGTCCAAACGGAATAAAACTTACACTGATTTTTCTTGGACTGGAAGAAACCCATGAGACTTGGAGAAGAGGCCACAATACCCACGAGGAGGCCACAAGCCGTAGGGGCGCGCCCCAGGGCTTGTGGGCCCCTCAGGGACCTTCTAACCCTAATCTCAGCACTATAAATCCTCAAATATTCCCCCTATGCCAAAGGGCACACCAAAAATACTTTTCCGCCGCCGCAAGCTTATGTTCCTGTGAGATCCCATCTTGGGACCTTTTCCGGCACTCCATCGGAGGGGGATTCGATCACGGAGGACCTCTACACCAACCTTGTTGCCTTCTGATGATGTGTGAGTAGTTTATCACAGACCTACGGGTCCATAGCTAGTAGCTAGATAACTTCTTGTCTCTCTTTGATCTTCAATACAATGTTCTCCTTGATGTTCTTGGAGATCTATTCGATGTAATCTTCTTTTGCGGTGTGTTTGTTGAGATCCGATGACTGTGGATTTATGATCAGATTATCTATGTATATTATTTGAGTCTTCTTCGAACTCTTTTATGCATGATTAAGATATCTTTGTATTTCTCTTCGAACTATCGGTTTGGTTTTGCCAACTAGATTTGTTTTTCTTGCAATGGGAGAGGATAGTTTTGGGTTCAATCTTGCGGTGTCCTCATCCAGTGACAGAAGGGGTAGCGAGACATGTATTGAATTGTTGCCATCAAGGATAAAAAGATGGGGTTTATGTCATATTTCTTGAGTTTATCCCTCTACATCATGTCATCTTACTTAAAGCGTTACTCTATTCCTATGAACTTAATACTCTAGATGCAGGCAGGAATAGGTCGATGTGTGGAGTAATAGTAGTAGATGCAAGCAGGAGTCGGTCTACTTGTCACAGACGTGATGCCTATATTCATGATCATTGCCCTAGATATCTTCATAACTTTGCGCTTTTCTATCAATTGCTCAATAGTAATTTGTTTACCCACCGTATGTTTTCTTCAAGAGAGAAGCCTCTAGTGAAACCTATGGCCCCCGAGTCTATTTTCCATCATATATTTTCATATCTATAAACCAAAAAACCCAAAAATACCTTGCCGCAATTTATTTATATTTACTTTAGTTTGCCCTTTTATTTATATTTTATACATGTCTCTACTAGATCTCACTCTTGTTCGTGACCGTGAAGGCATTGACAACCCCTTTTTCGTGTTGTGTTCAAGTGTTTGTTAGTTTGTGCAGGTGCATATATTGGGGACTTGTGCCTCCTACTGGATTGATACCATGGTTCTTAACTGAGGAAAATACTTATCTCTACTTTGCTGCATCACCCTTTCCTCTTTAAGGGAAAAATCAACGCAAGCTCAAGAAGTAGCAGGAAGAATTTTTGGCGCCGTTCCCGGGGAGGTTCTACATCAAGCCTACCAAGTACCTGTCATAAACTCTCATCTCTCACCCTTGCAATATTTTCCATTTTCCTCTCGTTTTCCTCTCCCCCACTTCTAAAACGTTTTTAGAAAAACACAAAAATATTTGCCTTTTTATTCGCCTTCTTTCATTCATCTTTTTGTTTGCTTTTTGTTTGCTTGTGTGCTAGATTGCTTGCTTTGTCATGATGTCTCATGAGAATACCAAGCTGTGTGAATTCTCCAACACTAATAATAATGATTTTATCGGTACTCCGATTGCTCTTGCCATTAGAGCAGAATCTTAAGAAATTAATGCCGCTTTGTTGAATATTATTATGAAAGAACAATTTTCTGGTAGTCCTAATGAAGATGTTACATCCCATCTAAATTCTTTCGTTGAGTTGTGTGATATGCAAAATAAAAAATATGTGGATAATGATATTATTAAATTAAAGCTAATTCCATTCTCACTACGAGATCGTGCTAAAACTTCATTTTCATCTTTGCCTAAAAATAGTATTGATTCATGGAACAGTTGTAAAGATGCTTTTATTTCTAAGTATTTTCCTCCCACTAAGATCATCTCCCTTACGAACGATATAATGAATTTTAAGCAACTTGATCATGAATATGTTGCGCAATCTTGGAGAGGATGAAATTGATGATAAGAAATTACCCTAGTCATTGTTTAAGTTTATGGTTGATCATACAAAAAATTTATGCCGGATTGATTTTGCATCTAGAAATCATTTAGACTCTGCTGCAGGAGGTACTTTTATGGAAATCATATTAGGAGAAGCTACTAAACTCCTAGATAATATTATGGCAAATTACTCTCAGTGGCATACCGAAAATCTTCTACTAGTAAAAAGGTGCATGCGATTGAAGAAATTAATACTTTGAGTGGAAAGATGGATGAACTTATGAAATTGATTGCTAGTAAGAGTTCTCCTATTGATCCTAATGACATGCCTTTGTCCACTTTGATTGAGAATAATAATGAATCTATGGATGTGAATTTTGTTGGTAGGAACAATTTTGGTAATAACGCGTATAGAGGTAATTTCAACCCTAGGTCGTTTCCTACTAATTCATCTAACAATTATGGTAATTCCTACAACAATTCTTATGGAAATTATAATAAAATAACCTTTGAGCTCGAGAATAATATTAAAGATTTCATTAATTCTCAAAAGATTTTTAATGCTGTAGAAGAAAATTTGCTTATGATTGATGATTTGGCTAGGAACGTTGATAGAATTTCTCATGAGATTGATTATTTTCAGATTAGTTCTATGCCACCCAAGATTGATATTAATGAATCTCTGAAGGCATTAAAATTTCTATGGATGAATGTAAAGAGAGAACCGCTAGGATGCATGCTAAGTGATATTGGTTAGAAAAAGCATGTTCTTCTAGTTTTTGTGATAATAATGATGAAGATCTTAAAGTGATTGGTGTGACTCCTATTGAATCTTTGTTTGCTAATATAAATCTTGATAAATATGGAACTGGATATGAGTCAACTTTAGCTAGAAGGCGTCCTAGTAATTTGGAGGGTGAAGACCTTAATAAAAAATTTGATAAAGTGGGATTGGTGAGGTCAAAACTTAAGTAGTGATGAACCCGCTCTTTTGGATTTCAAGGACTTTAATTATGATAATTGCTCTTTAGTAAGTTGTATTTCCTTGTTGCAATCCATGCTAAATACCTCATGCTTATAATCAAAATAAATCTTTTACTAAACATATTGTTGATGCTACGATGAAATCTTTTGAAGAAAAACTTGAGTTGGAAGTTTCTATCCCTAGGAAGCTTTATGATGAGTGGGAACCTACTATTAAGATCAAAATGAAAGATCACAAGTGAAATGCTTTCTGTGATTTGGGTGCTAGTGTTTCCACTATTCCAAAAACTTTATGTGATGTGCTAGGTTTCCATAAAATTGATGATTGTTCTTTGGATTTGCATCTAGCAGGTTCCACTATTAAGAAACCCACGGGAAGGATTAATGATGTTTTTATTGTTGCAAATAGGAATTATGTGACCATAGATTTTGTTGTGCTTGATATAGATTGCAATCCTACATGTCCTATTATTCTTGTAGACCTTTCCTTAGAACGATTGGTGCAATTATTGACATGAAACAAGGAAACATTAGATTTCAATTTCCATTAAAGAAGGGCGTGGAACACTTTCCAAGAAAGAAAATTAAGTTACCATATGAATCTATTATGAGGGACACTTGTGGATTGCATACTAAAGATGATAATACCTAGATCTATGTTTTATGCCGAGCTAGGGATGTTAAACAATAACACTTGTTGGGAGGCAACCAAATATTTATTTTATGTTTTCTGTTTTTGCTTATGTTCTTGTCGGCGTTCTGGGAACCAGGGTACCCAGACCTGCCTGCCTACAGCCCATGATGTGGCTTCATCGACGGCCTGGTATGGCCCAGTGTTGGTGTCAAAACCGACGGATCCCGGGTAGGGGGTCCCGAACTGTGCGTCTAGGCGGATGGTAACAGGAAACAAGGGACACAATGTTTTACCCAGGTTAGGGCCCTCTTGATGGAGGTAAAATCCTACGTCCTGCTTGATTGATATTGATGATGTGGTTATTACAAGAGTAGATCTACCACGAGATCAAGGAGGCTAAACCCTAGAAGCTAGCCTATGGTATGATTGTTGTTCGTTCTATGGACTACAACCATCCGGTTTATATATACACCGGAGAGGGCTAGGGTTACACAGAGTCGGTTACAATGGTAGGAGATCTACATATCCGTATTGCCAAGCTTGCCTTCCACGCCAAGGAAAGTCCCATCCGGACACGGGACGAAGTATTCAATCTTGTATCTTCATAGTCTTGGAGTCCGGCCGATGATGATAGTTTGGCTATCCGGACACCCCCTAATCCAGGACTCCCTTAGTAGCACCCGAACCAGGCTTCAATGACGACGAGTCTGGCACGTATATTGTCTTTGGCGTTTGCAAGGCGGGTTCCCCTCCATGTTCCATGTGTTTGCCGAATAGTGTCCGGTTTCTTCATAAATGTTGCGCTCCTTGGCTTCCACGTCCAATAATGGCCCTCTTCCACGTGTTGTATGAATGCAAAAAGCCAGGGTATTTTTACGTTTTACCCCCCTAGCTACGCGAATAAGCCGCCTATAAGAGAGGCGAGGATCCAGATCCGAATCACACCATCCTCCTTCCGCAAGTACTCATCAAAGCGCATCTAACAAAAATCCATTCCAACATGGACAGTCGACGCGGCTCCTCTTCTCGCGCTCCCAGTCCTCAGCCAGGAGATTGGAGGAGATGCTTAGTCCCGCATAGCGAGTTAGTGACGCTCCAAGCAGAGGGATACCTTCCCCCAGCCTTTATGGTTTGGGTTCGAGCCGGACTGGCCACCTACAAGGGTGGGAAGTAGGCGGAGAGCGTCCCCAATCCCTCCAAAGGAGAGCAGGTATGGTTCGTCCCCTACTTAATAAGGGGACTCAGATTTCCCATACATCCGTTTCTCCGGGGGCTCTTGGAGTTCTATGGACTCCAACTTCACCACCTTACACTTGCCTCCATTTTACACATCGCGGGCTTTGTAGCTCTCTGCGAGCTGTTCTTGGGCATCGAGCCCCATTTTGCGCTGTGGAAGAGACTGTTTTGCCTCGTACCCCGTTCTCACGAGGGGTCGATATATCAAGTAGGCGAAGCCGAAATATGGTGCATCGCCGGGACCGGATATCTATCTGGAACCCCGAAGAAGGCGTCCGAAGACTGGCCTTCGGAGTGGTTCTATATGGAAGACGCCCCGCTGCTGGATCCAGTTCGGATCGGCCTCCCGGAGTTTAGCAACACTCCTCTGAAGAAACGCCTGAGTTGGCGCCCGCGGAGCCCTCAACGGGAAGATGATAGGAGCGTCCAATATCTGGTGGGCCGGATATGGTTAGTGGACCATTCCGGATTAACCATGATTGGAGTCATGGCCACATGCATTATGCGAGGGGTGCAGCCGCTCCAATATAGGGGCCACCCCATGTGGGATTTCAACGGGGAGAATGACGCCACCCGTCATGGCCGCAAGGGGCCGGGATCGGCCGTCGATCTGGTGAAGATCCTGTCCGGCTTGTACAAGGGGGAGAAGGAGGACTTCCTCCGCATGAGTCCATTGAATGGATTCTCCATGAATAACCCTCAGAGCTGGGTAAGCAGACGTTTATATATCCGATCCGTGCTTTCAAAGATAAGTGTCTTACTTTATAATTTCGACGCAGGAACTGCACCGAGATGTGGAGGGCATAGAAAGCCCGACTCCACAACCCGAGGATCCAGGAAGATCCCTTGATCCGGCCTCCGGAGAGGACCCGGACATAATGGTGGAACTGATTGACGGGGTGTTCCACCAGCTCAGCATAGACAATGCTCTAGTCGCCATTACGGCTGACTACCCCGATTTATCTCCGGCTTCCCAGGTGAGTACGACCGAAGTCCTGACACCGTTACTTTTTTAATGCTTATTTCTGACCACCGTGCACCAACGGTGCTTCGCAGGAGGTGCCTTTACGGCGGGAAGCCGAGCCCGCGGCCACTGACCAACCAGGGTCAGTGCGGCCCAGCAGGCGGAAGAGGAGTGCGGCGCGAATCGAAACGTCACCGCAAAGGTATGGCGCACCATTTTCTTTTAAGGGAAAGACTCTTGGGAGGTATATTAATGCTCATGATTCTTCCAGGAGAAAGAGCGCTCACCGGACTGAGCCCGGAGAGGTTGCCAACCAGCCCTCCGCCAGCCAGGCTCCAACGCCTGGTCCGGAGGGGGAGGCGAGCGCAAGGCGCGAGCCAGATGCTCCTCCAACGGAGGATGCCGACAGGTTGGCCACCACCAGGTCTGAGGTGGAGAGCGCCATGAATCACAGGCGCCGTCGGACAGTTCTTCGTGACGCGTGTTTCTCCCCAGAGGCGTTGAATGCCTTTAATGCGGGAGACGCGCACCTCCGTGCTGCTCAAGATGGTTTAACCAGAGCCACGGAGCAGTATGTAAAAGACATACGGGTGAGGAATTTTAATAGTTATATATGCCAGTAGCCCCCGAGACTTAAAATAGTTAAACTAACTGATTTAAGGATCATTTGTTATGCAGGATCTTACGGAGAAGAATACCCACCTGTCCCAGGAGCTTCAAGAATGCAAGGCCCAACTTGAGGCCGCACTAGCCGCTGCCGGGGGAGCCACAGAGACCCCCTCTGGTAATTCATATTTCGAAAAGAGAAGTAGTTTATGAAGTGCGGCGTGTGTGTATAGTCTGACAATAATATTGCAGAGGGTGCCGGACTAGATCCGAACAAGCAACATCTGCTGTGCCAACTGAAGGCCGGTGAGAAGGTGCTTATGAGGGTGCAGCAGGAGAGGAACAGACTCCAAGATGCCAACACCCAGCTGGGCGAAGAACTAAAAGATGTTCGGGTCCAGCTGTCTAACTCCATAAAGGAGAATCGGCGGCTTCGTCGCGGCATTTATAGTAAGTGCTTGAGCAAACTCTTTTGAAAAGAAGAGTTCGGCGAGGAAGTCGATTGACAGAAATGTATCTGTAGGTGTGCTCACGGGTCGTCCGGCGGAGGAGATGCCTGGTTCCACGGGAGACCCTCATCCCGAGCTGCTGCAACTGCACGAACGTGTTCGGCAGGCGATGAGCGGCGTCGTTCAGGCCTTGTGGCCTTCCGTCTCCCTACCCGAGGGTCTTGGAGGGCTTGCTGAGAAGCTTCAGGGAGTACGGCATCGCTTCCGTCTGTGGAAGATATCGGCCTGCCGTCAAGGCGCCAGGGAGGCCTGGGCCATGGTGAAGACGCAGTACACGAAGGCTGATCCAAACCACATGGCCGAGGTCGGTCCTGTGGGGCCCAATGGGAAGGAGATCCCTATGAGCCTGATGTACGACCAAGTAGAGTTGGCCGCGAAATATTCCCAACGGGACTGTAAATTAGACAGCCTGTTAGATGGGATTGAAGAGGAGTACAATCAGTCAGTTTGACGATGTAATTTAAAATGACATGTAAAATGCCTTCTAGCCTGATTGTAGATCGTTTGTCTCTGCGGACCTTTTCGCTTCAACGTCGGGACCCAACAGTCCGGAGTGAGTCCGAATACCCTTACGGTTATACAAAAACCGGGGCATGCATGGAGACAAGGCGTAGGGGTCATAAGTGCTTTATCAAACAAGTGCCCAACTAGCTATGTTATATTACATGGTTAGTAAGAAACATCTTCCAGGGAGAATAGTTCCGTTAGGGGTTCCTTTCCCTGGGAGGCATGCCCTAAAGTGCATGTCCGGACTGCGAAAAGAGCAGAAAAAGCATCTGGGGGCAGATAAATAAATAAGTAATAAATCATCTTTCAGGTCACCGACCGAATATTCCCTTAAGAACGCTAGCCTTCGGCTTCACCCAGTCTGAGGTACACATCCTGCTGATCCGGCAGTAACAATCGCAGAGGTGCTCCCTTTACCTCCTAGCCGAACAATCGGAAACGTAGGGGTAAGCACAGGAGCCAGGCAACCTAGCTTGGCCAAAACTTAAGTCATATCGATGCATATAATGGTGAGTAAAAGGTACATGCGGAAGTATGACACATGTGTTGGGCATGAAGCCCATATAAATAAGCTTCTGTTAAAGAAGCCCCCAGGTATAACGAGTGCGAGTAGCACATCAAGTGAGTGCGAACAAAGCGCATATCATCCCTCAAGAGGCTTGTACTGAAAGTGGGAGGAAAAAGGAGGGAAAACAAAGACAGCGAAAAAATATGAAAGGTGGACGGAGGAAGGAGACGAACTCTGAGTCCGGTGCTAGGCGTAGAATCTTCGGAGACGGGCTGCGTTCCATGGGTTTGGCTCGAGTCGGTTGTTAGATGCGTTGCGTAGACGGTATGCACCGCCGGTAAGGACTTGGTCGATGATGAAGGGACCTTCCCATTTGGACTTAAGTTTGTCCTTTTTCTTGTCCTGCAGGCGTAGAACTAGCTCGCCAACATTGTAAGTTTTGGCCCGTACTTCTCTGCTTTGATATCTTCGAGCCTGCTGCTGATAGAATGCGGAACGGGATTTTGCCACGTCGCGCTCCTCCTCTAAGGCGTCCAAACTGTCCTGCCGATCCAACTCGGCTTCTCTTTCTTCGTACATGCGCACGCGAGGTGAGTCATGAATTATATCGTAGGGCAAAACTGCCTGAGCGCCGTATACCATAAAAAATGGTGTGAATCTGGTAGTGCGGTTTGGCCTGGTCCGCAGCCCCCAGAGTACGGAGTCGAGCTCCTCTACCCAGTGCGTGTTAGATTCCGTGAGGGACCGCACTAATCTGGGTTTAATGCCGCTCATGATTACACCATTTGCTCGTTCCACTTGACCGTTAGTTTGAGGGTGATAGACTGAAGCGTAGTCGAGCTTGATGCCCATGTTTTTGCACTAGAGTTTAACCTCGTCGGCCGTGAAATTCGTGCCGTTATCAGTGATGATGTTGTGGGGGACGCCAAAACGGTGTACTACCCCGTATATGAAGTCTATCAAAGGTCCGGATTCTGCCGTTTTAACCGGCTTGGCCTCTATCCATTTGGTGAATTTGTCCACCATGACCAATAAGTATTTTTGCTTGTGGGTTCCCCCTTTAAGGGGTCCAACCATGTCAAGCCCCCAGACCGCGAACGGCCAAGTGATGGGTATAGTTTTGAGGGCGGTGGGTGGCATGTGGCTTTGATTAGCAAAGAGCTGGCAACCGATGCATTGTTGGACTAAGTCCTGAGCATCTGCCCGGGCTGTCGACCAATAAAATCCTATACGGAAGGCCTTGCCTACAAGGGCCCGGGCTGCGGCGTGGTGCCCGCCGAGTCTGGCGTGAATTTTAGCCAAGAGATTTCGCCCTTCCTCTTCGGAGATACACCTTTGAAGGACTCCGGTTGTGCTTTTCTTATAAAGTTCTCCCTCATGGACCTTGTAGGCTTTAGATCGCCGAACTATGCAGCGGGCCTCATTTTGGTCTTCGGGAAGTTCCTACCTGATTAAGTAGGCTAGGAATGGTTCCGTCCACAGGGCAATTACTGCCATTATTTCGTGGGCTCAAGGTGTTATTTCATTGGCTGAGCCACCGATTGTGTCAGAATGTTCCGTGTTGGGTGGTGCAGTTGGTTCCGGGTTGTTATTTCCGGACTCCTCTTCCCATAATACGGATGGCTTAAAGAGCCACTCCAGGAAGATGTTTGGAGGGACGGTGTCGCGTTTTGCACCGATGCGTGCCAACACGTCTGCTGCCTGGTTATTATCCCGGGCTACATGGTGGAATTCGAGTCCTTCGAACCGAGCTGACATTTTTAGGACGGCGTTACGGTAGGCTGCCATTTTCGGATCCTTGGCGTCAAAGTCTCCATTTACTTGGGATATTGCGAGGTTTGAATCCCCGCGCACCTCTAGGCATTGAATACCCATGGAGATTGCCATCCGGAGACCATGTAGAAGGGCCTCCTATTCGGCTGCATTGTTGGAGTCCGTGTACATTATTTGAAGTACGTATTGGACTGTGTCTCCGGTTGGGGACGTCAAGACGACGCCAGCCCCCAAGCCAGCCAACATTTTGGATCCATCGAAATGCATGATCCAATTGGAGTATGCGCCGTACTCTTTAGGGAGTTCGGGTTCGGTCCATTCGGCGATGAAGTCAGCCAAAACTTGCGACTTTATAGCTCGCCGTGGTTTGTAGGTTATGTCAAATGGTAAGAGCTCAATGGCCCATTTTGCAATCCTCCCCATCTGTCGTGATTGTTTATAATATCATTGAGAGGTACTTCGGAGGCTACCGTTATGGAACACTCTTGAAAGTAGTGTCGCAGCTTCCGGGATGCCATGAACACCGCATACGCTATCTTTTGATAATGTGGGTACCGGGACTTGCATGGAGTTAAGACAGTGGATACGTAGTGCACTGGTTTTTGAAGAGGGAATTTGTGCCCTTTTGTTTCTCGTTCGACGACGAGTACGGCGCTGACAACTTGATGTGTTGCCGCGATATATAATAACATAGGTTTGCCCAGGTTGGGCGCAACCAGGACCGGATTTGTTGCCAATATGGCCTTCATTTCTTCGAGTCCGGCCGTGGTAGCATCCGTCCATTCAAAGTGTTTGGTGCGCCGGAGGAGGCGATAGAGGGGCAGCACCTTTTCTCCCAAACGGGAGATGAAGCGGCTTAGAGCCGCCACGCATCCAGTTAGTTTTTGTATTTGTTTGAGGTCTTTTGGGATATCCAATTGTGACAGAGCTCGGATCTTGGCTGGGTTTGCTTCAATTCCTCTACCGGATACAATGAAGCCCAAGAGCTTTCCGGCTGGTACGCCGAAAACACATTTTTCCGGGTTGAGCTTAATGTCGTATGCTCGGAGGTTGTCGAATGTAAGCCTGAAATCGTCTACTAGAGTTTCGACGTGTTTGGTCTTAACGACCACATCGTCTACGTATGCCTCCACTGGTTTGCCTATCTGGGTAGCCAGACATGTCTGAATCATGCGCTGATATGTTGCGCCGGCGTTTTTGAGTCCGAAGGGCATTGTGTTGAAGCAGAATGGTCCGTATGGAGTAATGAATGCCATTGCAGCCTGGTCTTTTTCCGCCATCTTGATTTGGTGGTATCCGGAGTATGCGTCAAGGAAGCACAATGAATCGTGCCCTGCGGTAGCATCGATGATTTGGTCGATGCGGGTGAGGGGGAAAGGATCCTTTGGACAGGCCTTGTTAAGGTCTTTGAACTCGACACAAAGGTGCCAGGATTTGTCCTTTTTTGGTACCTTTACCAGGTTTGCTAGCCAGTTCGGATGTTTTATATCTGTGATGAATCCGGCTTCTAGGAGTTTGGCTAGCTCCTCTCCCATTGCCTGTCTTTTGGGTTCGGAAAATCGCCAAAGAGCCTGTTTGACTGGCTTGAATCCTTTTAGGATATTTAGGCTGTGTTCTGCCAGCCTGCGTGGGATTCCTGGCATATCTAAAGGGTGCCAGGCAAAAATGTCCCAATTTTCCCGAAGGAATTCTCGTAGTGCGGCTTCTACATCAGGGTTTAATTGTGCCCCAATGGAGGCCGTCTTTGTGGGGTCCATTGGATGGACCTGGAATTTGACTATTTCGTCTGCTGGTCTAAAAGAGGTGGACTTAGACCTCTTATCGAGTATCAATCGTCCCTATCCACCGTGGAGCGCAGCACAGTGAGTTCCTCTGCCGCTAGGGCTTCAGATAACGCCTCTAGGGCCAGTGCGGCTGTGTTATTTTCAGCGCGGAGTGCTATATCTGGATCACTGACAAGAGTGATGATTCCATTGGGCCCTGGCATTTTAAGCTTCATGTACCCGTAATGGGGTATAGCTTGGAAGATTGTGAATGCCTCTCGCCCTAACAAGGCGTGATATCCGCTGCCGAACGGGGCCACTTGGAACGTGACTTCCTCGGACCTGTAATTTTCCGGCGAGCCGAACACTACATCTAGTGTGATTTTTCCTATGCAGCGTACTTCCCGACTAGGGATTATTCCTCTAAAGGTTGTGCTGCTTCGCTCAATGCGGCTCCAGTCAATTTTCATTTTTTGGAGGGTTTCCTCGTAGATGAGGTTTAATCCGTTGCCGCCATCCATGAGTACCTTGGTAAGATGAAAGCCGTCCACTATCGGACCGAGGACCAATGCGGCTGGTGCTCGGGCTGTTCGGAATTTAGGTTCATCGCTGGCATTGAAGGTGATAGCTGTGTCGCTCCATGGATTTGTTGTTGCTACTTGGTAGACTTCGGCAAGGCTGCGGATTGTTCGTTTCCGCATGTTATTTGATGTGAAAGTCTCGAAGACTGTTAATACCATACTGGTACTGTTGGGCTGGTTACCCGGGGCTAGAAAGCCTTCGCCACTTTTGGCCACCTGCCGTAGTATCCAACATGCTCAAAGGCTATGTGTTGGAGTGGCGCCTTCTGTACTATGGATTTTATAGGGTCCGTTGAGCCATCCCTCCAGTACGGTTCCGTGCCCTTTAGGGGGTTTTTGGTTTTTGGTTTTTAACCCAGGTGCTTGAGTATGACGCACCCTTTTATTTCGAACTAGGGTTGTGTTCAGGGCCGGATTGTCCCAAAACCTGGTTTCGGTTTTCCAGGCACTCTCCATCGCACAGTATTTTTGTACTATGGTCGCTAGGTCGGCGAAGCGTGTAACTTCGCGACGACTTATAGCGTTCATGATTCCCTTGTCCGTGCAATTGTTGCAGAAAATTGAGATTGCGCTTTCCTCATGGCAGTCCTTTATCCTGTCCATAACCAGGAGGAATCTGGCCCAGTAATGATGTACTGTTTCATTGGGCTCTTGCCGTATTTGAGATAGATCGCTTATGTTTGGGTGGGCGGGCGGAATTAAATTCGGAACCCCGCCCCATCTGAGGCTCAAAGGCCGAGAAGTTTCCGGATTTGGAAGCTTGGATTGCTGGATGTTGTCCAACAAATCTGGTCTGATGCCTGACTTTAGGTTCAGTACTTGATTGACGTTCGTCCCTCCGCGGGAATCCGGCATGGAGGGATCGGGAATCCGGACATAACTGGTCTTTAACATAGAAGAAGAGTCGCCGCGTTGTTCTTCTACCACAACAACGTGGTGGGTAGCCTGGGGAGAGTTAATTTCTCTCTGATCGGTTTTAAGCCCAATCTGATCATAGTCTGTGGCGACTCCCAGGGCGGCGATGCGATCCAAGAGCTCATTTACGAAGGAGAGCTCCATCGGG
Source organism: Triticum dicoccoides (assembly GCF_002162155.2). Taxonomy (NCBI): domain Eukaryota; kingdom Viridiplantae; phylum Streptophyta; class Magnoliopsida; order Poales; family Poaceae; genus Triticum; species Triticum dicoccoides. Next base: position 493,227,748 of record NC_041387.1, read on the forward strand.
TCTAGCTGCTCGGCGAATTCCGAGTTGACGTGAAGATCGCTTTTGATGACCTGAGAGGTCATTGTCGGAGCAGTGGCCGAACAGGCGGTCATAAGAAAACCGCCTAGCCGGATAGTTTGGCCGGTGGCCAAAGCTCCCTTGACGACGGCGCCATCTTTAAAGAAGGAGAAAGGCATCCCTCCTGATTGCGACGGCACAGAGGAACTCTCAATGAAAGCACCAATGTCGGTGTCAAAACCGGCGGATCTCGGGTAGGGGGTCCCGAACTGTGCATCTAGGCGGATGGTAACAGGAGACAAGGGACACGATGTTTTATCCAGGTTCGGGCCCTCTTGATGGAGGTAAAACCCTACGTTCTGCTTGATTGATATTGATGATGTGGGTATTACAAGAGTAGATCTACCACGAGATCAAGGAGGCTAAACCCTAGAAGCTAGCCTATGGTATGATTGTTGTTCGTCCTATGGACTACAACCATCCGGTTTATATATACACCGGAGAGGGCTAGGGTTACACAAAGTTGGTTACAATGGTAGGAGATCTACATATCCGTATTGCCAAGCTTGCCTTCCACGCCAAGGAAAGTCCCATCCGGACACGGGACGAAGTCTTCAATCTTGTATCTTCATAGTCTTGGAGTCCGGCCGATGATGATAGTTCGGCTATCCGGACACCCCCTAATCCAGGACTCCCTCACCCAGCTTCAACTACGGCGAGACAAGACCCTTGCGAGGGGCCAAGCCTCGCGAGGCGGGGGATTTCAAGACCTCCTGAGGGAGCGGCCTCCTCAGGTGGCTTCCTGAGTGGAGCGGAGATTTCTATGCAAGACCCAGCCTCACGAGACTGAAATGACATTAGCCATGACAACCAAGGCCAGGCGCGCGCCAGCAGGCGCAGAGCAGCAGGTTTCCTCTTTGGTGCAAAGGAGGCAAGCACACGTGTGGAGTCCCAAGGAATCAACCAAAGTTTTCCATTTGCATGCAACGAGACCAAGACCACCAAAACGGCAGGATGGATGTGTCGAGCCCACTACGACGTCACGCTCAAAGGCTTTGCAGGCGAAGACCAACCTTTTGTCAGGATTAGATGTACTTCTTGTCCCCTTTCAAATTTGGTTGTTGTGGGATCCCTTCCGACCTAAGTTTTGGAGGAAGAGGACCAAGGACACTATAAATATGGCCTAGCCACCAACATAGAGATGGATGGACTCATCAGGTGACCAGCTCACTGAACCACCAAGAGCTCATCACAAGAACACGCCTCCTGAGGCTGTTCTTCCACTTGTACTAGTTCATCCTCAGCCCCTCGCGAGGCTAATCCATCACAAAGCAGGAGTACGATATTACACCACAAGGTGGCCCAAACCTGGGTAAACTGTCGTGTCTTTCTCTGTTGTGTTCATCGAGCTAAGTCGTGAGAGCAGCGGATTGATCAGCTTAAGAGGTTGATTTCTTCGCATACGCCCCTGAGTTTGAACCTTTCTTGGGTTTGCGGAGCCCGGAATCCGACATTTGGCACGTCAGGTAGGGGAGTGTCGAAGCCTCTCTTCCGCCAGTTGTTTCACCCCGCTTCGCTGTTCTCATGGCGGATGCTCGTCGAGTTCGTGCCGAGCGCCGGGCAGCCCTTGTCGTGCGTGTCGCCTAGACGGTGCCCACGGGCAACGGTGCTCCTCGCCGCTCCCCGTCGCCCGTGGCCAATGCTGCCACTGGCCCTGCAGCCCACGAGCAGCAGGATTCGTCGGTGCCACCCTCCGTGCGACGCGACGGCCACACCACCACTCCGTCACTGACCCCAGCTGCTGCTTCGTCCTCCCACGGCCGTCACGGGCCGGCGATCGTGCAGTTGGTGCTGCTCATGGCACGTGAGCTTCTACGCTACAGTCCGGCCGACGACCTCTACGACGATTGGCTGGACCGCATCACTGAGCTCGTCAGCGCTGCTGGAGAGGCTCTTGCGATGTCCCATTCGCTGCCTCCCCCGCAGCCCTAGGCAGGCGACATAACTCATGGCGCGCCTTCTCCTCCTCTCTGGCAAGACACCGTCCCCGATCCAAGGCGCGAGGCCCCCCAGCGCGACCAGTCGCACAGGGCACCCGCGCACGATGAAGAAAGCTGTCGGGTCGTGCAACAGCCTCAGGGAGAGGCGCGTGCGCTCCCAGCTCCCCTGCACCTCCGCATCAAGACCGCATGCAGCTTGAAGTGGTTGCGCACAGGTGTCAAGATCTGGCTCCCCCTCCGAGGAGAGCCCCTATGGCCACGGCAGGATGCCGAGCATTCACTCCAGAGCTTCGCTGCGTCGTCTGGCCCGTCAAGTTCAAGCCGAATCTGCCTCTATAGTATGATGGCACCCCCGACCCGGCCGAGTTCCTTCAGATCTACGGGTTGAGCATCGAGGCGGCAAGTGATGATGAGAAGGTCATGGCAAACTGGAACCCCATGGCTCTCAAGGATGGCGCACGCTCGTGGCTCCAAATCCTCCCGGTGGGGTCAATCTCCTCCTGGGACAAGCTACGCGAGCGCTTCATCGCCAACTTCCAAGGCACCTACGACCGCGCTCCTGCAGCTGGTAACCTGTGACACATCAAGCATCAACCAGGAGAGACCTTGCATAAGTACATCTAGTGCTTCACCAACGTTTGCCTCAAGATCCCCAAGGTGTCGGACAAGGCCATCATCTCAGTGTTCACTAATGGCGTCCGGATGTCAAGATGAAGGAGGAACTCGCCATACACGAGGACCTATGCTTGGCTCTGGAGATGTTCAACATGGCGACCCGGTGAGCGAGGGCGGAAGAAGGACGCCTCTCGCTCCTCGAGCTCCGAGAAGCCGACCCTAGGACAAGAAGGCCAAGGCGAAGGACGTGAAGCGCAAGGGCTCGGCGGTGCTCACGACCGATCCTGACATGAAGTGCGACTGTGATCACCCTAAGTCCTCCAAAGGCAACTGCCCATTCTGCGTCTTCCACAACATGCACAGCCACAACACCAACGCCTGCCAAGAGCTCATAGCTATCCGCGATGGACGCCTTGGTCGATGCCCTGAGCGCAACGACCGTGGGTACGGCTGAGGAGGAGGCCACAATGGAGCCTGCTGGGAAGATTGTAGCCCCCGTCAGGGTTGGTGCGATCAGCCTCGTGAAGACCGCTGGCAGGACCAGCCTCGCGACGGTCCGGGGCGGGATCAGCCTCACGAGGACCGTCCCCAGGGCAATACTGGCCTCCCTCCGCTGCCGCTGCCACCAAGAAGGAACGACGACCACTGCCAGGACGACGGGGCTGGGGGCTTCCAAGAGCCTCGTGCTATCGCCTGCATCCTGGGAGGTGCTCAGACCCCAGCCTCCCATCGCATCTTCAAGCAGTTAGCTCGTGAGGTGAACGCGGCCCTCCCCAAGCTCGAGGCATCGCGTCTGCTCAGGTGGTCCAAGTACGCCATCACTTTCGACTCTTCGGACCAGCACAAGTGTGTGGTCACTTCAGGCGCCCTCCCCATGCTCTGCTCACCTTGTTGGGGAACGTAGCAGAAATTCAAAATTTTCCTACGAGTCACCAAGATCTATCTATGGAGAAACTAGCAACGAGAGAAGGAGAGTGCATCTACATACCCTTGTAGATCTCTAAGCGGAAGCGTTCAAGAGAACGGGGTTGAAGGAGTTGTACTCGTCATGATCCAAATCACCGAAGATCCTAGTGCCGAACGGACGACACCTCCGCGTTCAACACACATACAGCCCGGTGACGTCTCCCATGCCTTGATCCAGGCAAAGAATCTACGCAATAGATCTACATACCCTTGTAGCAGCACAACGGCGTGGTGGTGATGGAGGAGCGTGGCAATCCTGCAGGGCTTCGCCAAGCACCGCGGGAGAGGAGAAGGGAGAGAGGTAGGGCTGCGCCAGGGAGAGGTCAAACTCATCTGTTGGTAGCCCCAAAACCCTCAAGTATATATAGGGGGAGAGGGAGGGCTGTGCCCCCACCTAGGGTTCCACCCCTAGGGGCGGCGGCCAGCCCAAACCCATCTAGGGTGCGGCCAAGGGGGGGAAGAGGGGAAACTTGCCCCCCAAGTTAGGTGGGTGCGCCCCCTCCCCCAAACCCTAGGCGCCTTGGGACCTTGTGGGGGGGGGGGGTGCACCAGCGCACCTGGGGCTGGTCCCCTCCCACACTTGGCCCATGCAGCCCTCCGGGGATGGTGGCCCCACTTGGTGGATCCTCGGGACCCTCCTGGTGGTCCCGATACGTTACCGATAAAACCCGAAACTTTTCCGGTGACCAAAACAGGACTTCCCATATATAAATATTTACCTCCGGACCATTCTGGAACTCCTCGTGACGTCCGGGATCTCATCCGGGACTCCGAACAACATTCGTTAACCACATACAAACTTCCTTTATAACCCTAGCGTCATCGAACCTTAAGTGTGTAGACCCTACGGGTTCAGGAACCATGCAGACATGACCGAGACGTTCTCCGGTCAATAACCAACAGCGGGATCTGTATACCCATGTTGGCTCCCACATGTTGCACGATGATCTCATCGGATGAACCACGATGTCAATGACTCAATTGATCCCGTATACAATTCCCTTTGTCTAGCGGTATTGTACTTGCCGGAGATTCGATCGTCGGTATGCCGATACCTTGTTCAATCTCGTTATCGGCAAGTCTCTTTACTCGTTCCATAACACATCATCTCGTGATCAACCCCTTGGTCACATTGTGCACATTATGATGATGTCCTACCGAGTGGGCCCAGATATACCTCTTCGTTAACCGGAGTGACAAATCCCAGTCTCGATTCGTGCCAACCCAACAGACACTTTCGGAGATACGTGAAGTACACCTTTATAGCCACCCAGTTACGTTGTGACATTTGGTACACCCAAAGTATTCCTACGGTATCCGGGAGTTGCACAATCTCATGGTCTAAGGAAATGATACTTGACATTAGAGAAGCTTTAGCATACGAACTACACGATCTTTTGTGCTAGGCTTAGGATTGGGTCTTGTCCATCACATCATTCTCCTAATGATGTTATCCCGTTATCAACGACATCCAATGTCCATGGTCAGGAAACCGTAACCATCTATTGATCAACGAGCTAGTCAACTAGAGGCTTACTAGGGACATGGTGTTGTCTATGTACCCACACATGTATCTGAGTTTCCTATCAATACAATCATAGCATGGATAATAAACGATTATCATGAACAAGGAAATATGATAATAATAACTAATTTATTATTGCCTATAGGGCATATTTCCAACAGTCTCCCACTTGCACTAGAGTCAATAATCTAGTTCACAGCGCCACGTGATTAACACTGATAGGTCACATCGCCATGTGACCAACATCCAAAGAGTTTACTAGTGTCTAAACTAGTTCACATCACCATGTGATTAAGTCTCAATGAGTTCTAGGGTTTGATCATGTTTTGCTTGTGAGAGAGGTTTTAGTCAACGGGTCTGCAACATTCAGATCCGTATGTACTTCGCAATTCTCTATGTCATATTGTAAATGCTGCTTCCACGCTCCACTTGAAGCTATTCCAAATGGTTGTTCAACTATACGTATCCGGTTTGCTACTCAGAGTCATTCAAATAGGTGTTAAAGCTTGCATCGACGTAACCCTTTACGCCGAACTCTTTATCACCTCCATAATCGAGAAACATGTCCTTTATTTACTCCAAGGACAATTTTGACCGCTGTCCAATGATCTATTCCTGGATCATTCTTGTACCCCTTGACTGACTCATGGCAAGGCACACTTCCGGTGCGGTACACAACATAGTATACTATAGAGCCTACGTCTGAAGCATAGGGGACAACCTTCGTCCTTTCTCTCTCTTCTGCCGTGGTCGAGCTTTAACTCTTAACTTCATACCTTACAACTCAGGCAAGAACTCCTTATTTGACTGATCCATCTTGAACACCTTCAAGATCATGTCAAGGTATGTGCTCATTTGAAAGTACCATTTAGCGTTTTTGATCTATACTCATAGATCTTGATGCTCAATGTTCAAGCAGCTTATTCCAGGTTTTCTATTGAAAAACACTTTTCAAATAACCCTATATGCTTTCCAGAAATTCTACATCATTTCTAATCAACAATATGTCAACAACATATACTCATCAGAAATTCTATAGTGCTCCCACTCACTTCTTTGGAAATACAAGTTTTTCATAAACTTTGTATAAACCCAAAATCTTTAATCATGTCATCAAAGTATATATTCCAACTCCAAGATGCTTACTCCAGTCCTTAGAAGGATTGCTAGAGCTTTGCATATTTGTTAGCGTTCTTCAAGATTGACAAAAACTTCTGGTTGTATCACATACAACCTTTCCTCAAGGATATCATCGAGGAAACAATGTTTTGACATCCTATCTGCAAGATTTAATAAATCATGCAGTAAGTGCTAATATAATTCCAACAGACTCTTAGCATCGCTATGAGTGAGAAAGCCTCACCGTAGTCAACTCCTTGAACTTGTCGGAAAACATCTTAATGACAAGTCGAGCTTTCTTAATGGTGATTCTTACCATCATTCTCTGTCTTCCTTTTAAAATCCATCTGTACCCAACGGCCTTACGACCATCAAGTATTTCTTCCAAAGTCATGGATCCTTTCTCGGATTTTATGGCCTCGAGCCATTCATCGGAATCCGGGCCCACCATCGCTTCTCCATAGCTCGTAGGTTCATTGTTATCTAGCAACATGACCTCTAAGACAGGATTGCGTACCACTCTGAAGTAGTACACGTCCTTGTCGACCTACGAGGTCCGGTAGTGACTTGATCTGAAGCATCATGATCACTATCATCAGCTTCCACTTCAATTGGTGTAGGTGCCACATGAACAACTTCCTGTGCCCTGCTACACACTAGTTGAAGTGACAGTTCAATAACCTCATCAAGTCTCCACCATCCTCCCACTCAATTCTTTCGAGAGAAACTTTTCCTCGAGAAAGGACCCGTTTCTAGAAACAATTACTTTTGCTTCCGGATCTGAGATAGGAGGTATACCCAACCATTTTGGGTATCCTATGAAGATGTATTTATCCGTTTTGGGTTCGAGCTTATCACGATGAAACTTTTTCACATAAGCGTCGCAGCCCCAAACTTTTAAGAAACGACAACTTAGGTTTCTCCAAACCATAATTCAAACGGTGTCGTCTCAACAGAATTACGTGGTGCCCTATTAAAGTGAGTGCAGTTGTCTCTAATGCCTAACCCATGAACGATAGTGGTAATTCGATAAGAGACATCATGGTACGCACCATATCTAATAGGGTGCAACTATGATGTTCAGACACACCATCACACTATGGTGTTCCAGGCGGTATTAATTGTGAAACATTTCCACAATGTCTTAATTGCGTGCCAAAGCTCGTAACTCAGATACTCATCTCTATGATCATATCATAGACATTTTATCCTCTTATCACAATGATCTTCAAGTTCACTCTGAAATTACTTGAACCATTCAATAATTCAGACTTGTGTTTCATCAAGTAAATATACTCAGTATCTACTTAAATCATCCATGAAGTAAGAACATAACGATATTCACCGTATGCCTCAGCACTCATTGGACTGCACACATCAAAATGTGTTACTTCCAACAAGTTGCTATCTTGTTCCATCTTACTAAAAACGAGGCTTTTCAGTCATCTTGCCTATGTGGTATGATTTGCATATCTCAAGTGATTCAAAATCAAGTGAGTCCAAACGATCCATCTGCATGGAGTTTCTTCATGTGTATACACCAATAGACATGGTTTGCATGTCTCAAACTTTTCAAAAACGAGTGAGTCCAAAGATCCATCAACACAGAGCTTCTTCATGCGTTTTACACCAATATGACTTACACGGCAGTGCCACAAGTAAGTGGTACTATCATTACTATCTTATATCTTTTGGCATGAAAATTTGTATCACTACGATCGAGATTCAATAAACCATTCCTTTTAGGTGTAAGACCATTGAAGGTATTATTCAAATAAACAAAGTAACCATTATTCTCCTGAAATGAATAACCGTATTGCGACAGACATAATCCAATCATGCCTATGCTCAACGCAAACACCAAATAACAATTATTTAGGTTTAACACCAATCTCGATGGTAGAGGGAGCGTGCGATGCTTGATCACATCAACCTTGGAAACACTTCCAACACATATCGTCAGCTCACCTTTAGCTAGTCTCCGTTTATTCCGTAGCTTTTATTTCGAGTTACTAACACTTAGCAACCGAACCGGTATCTAATACCCTGGTGCTACCAGGAGTACTAGTAAAGTACACATTAACATAATGTATATCCAACATACTTCTATCGACCTTGCTAGCCTTCTTATCTACCAAGTATCTAGGGTAATTCTGCTCCACTGGCTGTTCCCCTTATTAAAAGAAGCACTTAGTCTCGGGTTTGGGTTCAACCTTGGGTTTCTTCACTGGAGCAGCGACTGATTTGCCGTTTCATGAAGTGCCCCTTCTTGCCCTTGCCCTTCTTGAAACTAGTGGTTTCACTAACCATCAACAATTGATGCTCCTTCTTGATTCCTACTTTCGCGGTGTCAAACATCGTGAATATCTCAAGGATCATCATATCTATCCCTGATTTGTTATAGTTCATCACGAAGCTCTAGCACCCTGGTGGCAATGACTTTGGAGAAACATCACTATCTCATCTGGAAGATCAACTCCCACTCGATTCAAGTGATTGTTGCACTCAGACAATCTGAGCACAAGCTCAACGATTGAGCTTTTCCCCCTTAGTTTGCAGGCTAAGAAAATCGTCGGAGGTCTTATACCTCTTGACGTTGGCACGAGCTTGAAATCCCAATTTCAGCCCTCGAAACATCTCATATGTTCCGCGACGTTTCGAAAACGTCTTTGGTGCCTCAACTCTAAATCATTTAACTGAACTATCACGTAGTTATCAAAACGTGTATGTCCGATGTTTGCAACATCCACAGACGACGTTTTGGGGTTCTGCACACTGAGCGGTGCATTAAGGACATAAGCTTTCTACTGATCACATAATCACTACTGTCAACTTTCAACTATATTTTCTCTAGGAACATATCTAAAATAGTAGAAATAACGCGCGAGCTATGACACAATTTGCAAAGGGCATTTGACTACGTTCAGGATAATTAAGTTCATCTAATGAACTCCCACTCAGATAGACATCCCTCTAGTCATCTAAGTGATTACATGATCCGTGTCAACTAGGCTGTGTCCGATCATCATGTGAGATGGACTAGTCATCATCGGTGAACATCTTCATGTTGATCGTATCTACTATACGACTCATGCTCGACCTTTCGGTCTCTTGTGTTCCGAGGCCATGTCCGTACATGCTAGGCTCGTCAATCTAACCTAAATGTTTCGCGTGTGTAAATCTGGCTTACACCCGTTGTATGTGAACGTAAGAATCTATCACACCCGATCATCACGTGGTGCTTCGAAACGACAAACTTTCGCAATGGTGCACAGTTAGGGGAACACTTTCTTGAAATTTTAATGAGGGATCATCTTATTTACTACCGTCATTCTAAGCAAATAAGATGCATAAACATGATAAACATCACATGCAATCAAAAAGTGACATGATATGGCCAATATCATTTTGCTCTTTTTGATCTCCATCTTCGGGGCTCCACGATCATCATCGTCACCGGCATGACACCATGATCTCCATCATCGTGTCTTCATGAAGTTGTCTGGCCAAGTATTACTTCTACTACTATGGCTACCGGTTAGCAATAAAGTAAAGTAATTACATGGCGTTGTTGAATGACACACAGGTCATACAATAAATTAAGACAACTCCTATGGCTCCTGCCGGTTGTCATACTCATCGAGATGCAAGTCGTGATTCCTATTATAAGAATATGATCAATCTCATACATCAGATATCATTCATCACATTATTTTTGGCCATATCACATCACATAGCATACCCTGCAAAAACAAGTTAGGCGTCCTCTAATTGTTGTTTGCATGTTTACGTGGGTGCTATGGGTTTCTAGCAAGAACGTTTCTTACGTACGCAAAAACCACAACGGTCAATTACTATTTACCCTTCATAAGGACCCTTTTCATTGAATCCGATCCGACTAAAGTGGGAGAGACTGGCACCCGCTAGCCATCTTATGCAACAAGTGCATGTCAGTCGGTGGAACCTGTCTCACGTAAGTGTACGTGTAAGGTCGGTCCGGACCGCTTCATCCCACAATACCGTCGAAACAAGATTGGACTAGTAACGGTAAGCATACTGAACAAAATCAACGCCCACAACTACTTTGTGTTCTAATCGTGCAAAGAATCTACGCAATAGACCTAGCTCATGATGCCACTGTTGGGGAATGTAGCAGAAATTCAGAATTTCCCTATGAGTCACCAAGATCTATCTATGGAGAAACTAGCAGCAAGATAAGGAGAGTGCATCTACATACCCTTGTAGATCGCTAAGCGGAAGCGTTCAAGAGAACGGGGTTGAAGGAGTCGTACTCGTCATGATCCAAATCACCGGAGATCCTAGTGCCGAACGAACGGCACCTCCGCGTTCAACACACATACAGCCCGGTGACGTCTCCCATGCCTTGATCCATGCAAAGAATCTACGCAATAGATCTACATACCCTTGTAGTAGCACAACGCCGTGGTGGTGATGGAGGAGCGTGGCAATCCTGCAGGGCTTCGCCAAGCACCGCGGGAGAGGAGAAGGGAGAGAGGTAGGGCTGCGCCAGGGAGAGGTCAAACTCATCTGTTGGCAGCCCCAAAACCCTCAAGTATATATAGGGGGAGAGGGAGGGCTGCGCCCCCACCTAGGGTTCCACCCCTAGGGGCGGCGGCCAGCCCAAACCCATCTATGGTGCGGCCAAGGGGGGGAAGAGGGGAAACTTGCCCCCCAAGTTAGGTGGGTGCGCCCCCTCCCCCAAACCCTAGGCGCCTTGGGCCCTTGTGGGGGGGGGGGGGCGCACCAGCCCACCTGGGGCTGGTCCCCTCCCACACTTGGCCCATGCAGCCCTCCGGGGATGGTGGCCCCACTTGGTGGACCCCCGGGACCCTCCTGGTGGTCCCGATACGTTACCGATAAAACCCGAAACTTTTCCGGTGACCAAAACAGGACTTCCCATATATAAATCTTTACCTCCGAACCATTCCGGAACTCCTCGTGACGTCTGGGATCTCATCTGGGACTCCGAACAACATTCGGTAACCACATACAAACTTCCTTTATAACCCTAGCGTCATCGAACCTTAAGTGTGTAGACCCTACGGGTTCGGGAACCATGCAGACATGACCGAGATGTTCTCCGGTCAATAACCAACAGTGGAATCTGGATACCCATGTTGGCTCCCACATGTTCCACGATGATCTCATCGGATGAACCACGATGTCCAGAACTCAATCGATCCCGTATACAATTCCCTTTGTCTAGCGGTATTGTACTTGCCCGAGATTCGATCGTCGGTATGCCGATACCTTGTTCAATCTCGTTACCGGCAAGTCTCTTTACTCATTCCGTAGCACATCATCTCGTGATCAACCCCTTGGTCACATTGTGCACATTATGATGATGTCCTACCGAGTGCTAGGCTTAGGATTGGGTCTTGTCCATCACATCATTCTTCTAATGATGTGATCCCGTTATCAACGACATCCAATGTCCATGGCCAGGAAACCGTAACCATCTATTGATCAACGAGCTAGTCAACTAGAGGCTTACTAGGGACATGGTGTTGTCTATGTACCCACACATGTATCTGAGTTTCCTATTAATACAATTATAGCATGTATAATAAACGATTATCATGAACAAGGAAATATAATAATAATAACTAATTTATTATTGCCTCTAGGGAATATTTCCAACACACCTACCATCAGCAACGTTCTCGTCACCAAGACACTCCTCAACAGCGGTGCTGGGCTCAATGTTCTCTCTGTTGAGACATTTGATAGGTTCCAAGTGCCATATGACCAGCTTCAACCCACCAAGCCATTCTCAGGGCTGACCGACGGCTCCACGCACCCGATCAGATAGATTCGCCTCCCGTCACCTTCGGCAAGCGCGGCAACTACCACACTGAGCTCATAGACATCGACGTCGCTCACATTCGCCTGCCGACAATGCCATCCTCGGGTACCCAGCTATCGCCAAGTTCATGGCGGCAACACACCACGTCTATGACGTCCTCAAGATGCCAGGGAGCGGCGGCATCATCCCGGTCGCTTGCGATGAGAAAGACGCGGTGTGCTCCCTCGAGCGTGCCTACGAGGCCATAGAAGTCAAGGACTCGGATGGCGAGGGTGTCACCCTTCCCCCCCAAGGTTTCCCCCAAGAAGAAGAAGCAGCTCCTCCTCAAGGGCACTCAGGAGGCCGGCTGCTGGAAATATGCCCTAGATGCAATAATAAAATAGTTATTATTATATTTCCTTGTTCATGATAATTGTCTATTATTCATGCTATAATTGTATTAACTGGAAACCGTAATACATGTGTGAATACATAGACCACAACATGTCCCTAGTGAGCCTCTAGTTGACTCGATCGTTGATCTATGGATGGTTATGGTTTCATGACCATGGACATTGGATGTCATTGATAACGGGATCACATCATTAGGAGAATGATGTGATGGACAAGACCCAATCCTAAGCATAGCACAAGATCGTGTAGTTCGTTTGCTAAAAGCTTTTCTAAATGTCAAGTATCATTTCCTTAGACCATGAGATTGTGAAACTCCCGGATACCATAGGAATGCTTTGGGTGTACCAAATGTCACAACGTAACTGTGTGGCTATAAAGGTACACTATAGGTATATCCGAAAGTGTCTGTTGGGTTGGCACGAATAGAGACTGTGATTTGTCACTCTGTATGATGGAGAGGTATCTCTGGGCCCACTCGGTAACGCGTCATCATAATGAGCTCAATGTGACTAAGTAGTTAGTCACGGGATCATGCATTACGGAACGAGTAAAGTGACTTGCCAGTAACGAGATTGAACGAGGTATTGGGATACCGACGATCGAATCTCGGCCAAGTAACGTACCTATTGACAAAGGGAATAGTATACGGGATTGATTGAATCCCCGACATCGTGGTTCATCTGATGAGATCATCGTGGAACATGTGGGAGCCAACATGGGTATCCAGATCCAGCTGTTGGTTATTGGCCGGAGAACGTCTTGGTCATGTCTGCATTGTTCCCGAACCCGTAGGGTCTACACACTTAAGGTTCGGTGACGCTAGAGTTGTTATGGGAAATTGCATGTGGTTACCGAAGGTTGTTCGGAGTCCCGGATGAGATCCCGGACATCACGAGGAGTTCCAGAATGGTCCAGAGGTGAAGATTTATATACGGGAAGTCCAGTTTCAGTCGCCGGAATGGTTTCGAGGGTTATCGGTATCGTACCGGGACCATCGAAAGGTGTCCAGAGGTCCATCGGGTGGGGCCACCTGCCCCGGGGGACTTAATGGGCTGAATATGGTAGGGAATCAGCCCCGCCCCTCCCCAAGGCCCAAGGTGCCTAGGGTTGGAAACCCTAGGGGAGGGGGGTGACGGTGTCCTGGACTAGGGAGTACTCACCACGTCGTCTCCCGATCAGTTAGATTGGACCGAGGACCCCCATGGCCGTATACTCATGGGCCAGTTCGGACAGTTGCCGCATACAAGGAAGATTCCACAAGACTTGGTGATCAAGACAAGGACTCCCCCCCACCGGCGTATTCGGCTAGGACTCTTGTTATCCTAGGCCTCTGGTACATTATATAAACCGAGGCCAGGCTAGTCGATAGATCATTATGACATTACTCATCATACCTCTAGGGTTTAGATCACAACATATGATCTCGGGGTAGATCAACTCTTGTAACCCCTATACTCATTATAGTCAATCAAGCAGCATGTAGGGTATTGTCTCATCAAGAGAGCCCGAAGCTGGGTAAAATCCTGTGTTCATGTTACCATTGATCCTAAGATGCACAGCTTGGGACCCCCTACCCGAGATCTGCCGGTTTTTACACCGACATTGGTGCTTTCATTGAGAGTTCCGCTGTGTGATCGGCGAAAGGATCAATGGCTCGACTGCAGGTCAACTGCGACGTCGGTTTCTTCGTCACCAGCTCGACTGGTCACCTTGGCTTGACCGAGAACTGCACCCTACCTCTGATCGTCATGTTTGGATGAGGGTCTTCACCAACATCAACTCCGATCTCTACCAAGATCATGGCGGAGTCATCCATTGAGCTCGGGGGCTCAACGTCAACATTGCCCTCGGGCGACCGTGCTATTTTTCTGGATAGCAAACTCGTATCCGCCGCCACGGCCTCCTCGAGTGTCGCATATACGATTGCTTCAATGGAGTTATGCGGAATTAAGTCTACAACAACCCTGCAAAAATTTCGTCGAGTTCCGATGGAGGAATCTCCGGCGATCTCCGATATACCGGAGCCCTGTTGAATCTGGATGAGAATCCAGATGAGTTTAGAGCGTGGTGTCCACCATCTAGCTCGGCTGTTCTTTGGAAGATCCAACCGTTGATTTGCTGCGGAATTACCATATGTACCACCTTCCAAAAATTCAGCTCGATCCGACCGTCCAAACTCCGGGAAACTTCCAATTAGTGCACCACTTTTCGGATTTGTTTTCTGCGTGAGAACGAATCTGACCCAAGTTCATCTTCTTTCGAACGGGATTTCGGACATCCTTTTTGAAGGACGTTCTCGTATGGGGTATTGTGTTTTATTCTCAAACACATCCCATTATTGTTAAAAGTATTTTTACAATATGATCTTCACCATCGCGCTGGTGTCAAACCGGCCCGATAACATCACTCCACGACGGCCGACCTACGCTAGACACATCGTCGCTTTGTTGAGCCGAGCTCAACTTCTTCGGATCGTCATCTCTACCGACCGAACAATAGTTCGGCATCACGAAGGATAAATCATCACCAACATCACCGCCCCATGGATTACACGGAGCGGGCACACCGGCATCGTTGCACGGTCACTTCTTTAAGCCAGCATTGATCACGTCACAAGCTACGAACTTCATCGGCATGGCCGAACTGTTGCTTCATCGAGCCGATGTCCATCACGCCGAACTACTTCAACACCTCGGCTGACACATCTCCTCGCCAACCTGCTCCGTCTCCTCGCCTGGACTGAGGGCTTCGTCATCCCTTCATCAACTTACCTCGGAGACTCCGGCGTCACCGACCGACCAAGTTCATTACATTAGCTGGACCATGGGCTTTACCTCGGCGAGCCAGCCTTTGCCGGCATCGTCATGCCTTCGCTTCATCACCCATCATTCAATGGGTGTGCGGATCGAGTCCCAATTTTGTTAGTAACCTTTCTTCGGACCGCTACAACAAATAAACCAGGTGCTATTAATCCCGGCAATTTTTGCTTGTCTGGGTTTATTTTTCCCAAGGAATTATTACTCTGCTTTGTTCCATCATCTATACACAGGCCTATCAAATGGTGGCCGCATTAAAGATGGTCACTTGGTGGTTCGGTCTGTTTCCATACATAGTTCGGCGAACGCCGTATCTGGAACTTGGACCCACCTGTGAATACGGGCTTTGCCACGCCTTTACCACATCACGCCCTGCATCGACATTGACCTCGACGTTCAGGCCATATCTCTCTCATTATTTACTTCACTTGTATTAAACAAGTAGACGAATTTTTTTATATATACATTATTATCTTTATTGGTCATTAATTTTTGGTTTGCACTATTTTTTCTGTGCAGCCAATTGACTCAGACTGAGCCGCGCTGTCGCCTCATTCAACCAAATTGTGTTGTCGCCTTGGCGTGCCGACCTGCTCCATTACCGCGGCTGGACTGAGGGTCTCATCTTCTCGGAGTGCCAAACCCTTGGCTCGGCCACCTGGGGACCAGCCTGAGAGGCTGGAACCTTGTCCCGCATCAAGCTCGGACCACGTCATCAATGCCGAACACATTAACCAGCTAAGTCGCTCTTATGCTCAAAAACTTCCAGTTTAAATTTTTGTTCGGCTCGACCAAGCATTATACTTTTTTGGCAAAAAGTTGCTTGTGAAAAACTTCCCTGTCCAAACTTTGTTTGTGACACACAAATTCAAATAGCCCGTTTACTTGGGGCTTCCTTTATGAAGTATTTCCTCTTGCATATGATTATACTTGTACGGCTTCGTTCCTTGTTCGTGTATTACGCCACAATATGCACCATATTGACTTAAGTTGTTCCGCAAGCTGGGTTGCCTGGCTCCTGTGCTTACCCCTACGTTCCCGATTGTTCGGCTAGGGAGTAAAGGGAGCACCTCTACGATTGTCATGACCGGTTCTTCCGAGCTCTGACCTCAGACTGGGTGAAGCCGAAAGCTAGCGCTCTTATTGTTTTCAATCATGGTCGGCACACAACAGAACTCATGAGTACAAAAAAACTATTGCACAAGTCTCATAATAACAATGAGCAACCGAAGAAAGGTATCGGTGGGGGTACTATTTTCTTCGAAGATGCTTCTTACACTTCGTTAGTTATATAGCATAAGTTCCCTAAGCGCGCTTTGTCTGTTACAGCCTTATGGCCTGATTGCCTAGTTATCAGAAACACCGTCGATATTCTCGACAGATGGAGTACATAACACTTTTCGGCCCTTGGCCGAAGAGGGAGAAGCTGACGGTCGGTTAAGACGCATTCAAAGTTCGGGTGAACACATATATGATATAAGTACTTCGGTACATACAATCATTATACATAAAATTCTTTTTACCCAAGTCACTTGGGGGCTCTTAAATTTATATGAGCTGTTTTATAATAAGTGTTCTTCTTCCTAGTTGTTGCAAAGTTTTTTTTCTATCACTCCTTTTTTCGACGCAAGTGTGTGGTCAATGGTCTGATTTCCCTCTCATACACCTTCGGGATAGGAGGTTGAAGCCGTAGGCTGGCCCGCTTGAAGTCTTGAGATAGGATGTGTCATGTTAAAGCACGACAGAAGCACAATTTTTTCTCTAAGACCAATTTTCTGATTAGCACCGAACAATTAATCTAGTTCGGACGTCGAGTTTTTACTGACGTTTTTTGGTTTTCCAATCTTATGGCACTTTTCAACTATTTGTGTGTTTTCCGCATAAGTCTCGTAGTGCAACGCCGGACACCTTTAGAGATTCGGCAAAAATTCTCGGATATTGCTATATATGCATCGGTTTCAAATTGTGTCTTCGGTCGATAGTTAGGTTGCCCGGCTCCTGTGCTTGCTTCCTACATTCCGCTTTGTTCGGTTAGGTGTGCAAAAGGAGAACCACTGTGATTGTGCTTCCAGCTCGCATGGTTAAGCACCTCGGTGGATAAAGCCGAAAACTGACTATCACAATAAAGCATAAACTGGTCAGTGATCCGATGACTATATTAAATGACGGGCTGTTCATAACATTGGCCGAAGTGTTTACGGCTTGACCTAGGCTGTCGCCGAACACTAAGCGGGGGGCTACTTGCTGGCCTCTCAACTTTAAGCTCCTATGACTAAGTGAAAGTCATAAAGCCCGCATATCTGATTGCCTCGTTTCCGCAAACACAACCGCCTTCGGGCACCGAGACGTCGGCTAAGGGTTGTTTTGTTATTTTGGAAACACCCTGTGTAGCATCTACAAGGGGGTAGAAGCTGACGATGGGCCACTTTCAGATTATAAATGGTCGTAATGGAAGTGAAAATTTGGGTTCATCTAGACCACAGAGTTTGGAAGCTTTTCCCGAACTAAACCCTCAGTATTTTCCTCCCACATTGATTGGAGCTGAGGTTTCATGATCATGCTTAGCATGACAACCCAAAGAAAGGAACCGATAGCGGGACTATTTTCTTTGGATGATGTTTCTTATGTTAAACAATAATATAACATGTCTCTCCGCGTACCTTTGTTTATTAAACCGTATGGCCGGATTGCCTTGTTTGACGCAAATGTTTGCCCTCATAAAGGCTTTATAAAGTGGGACAAACACTCCCCGGCTACTGGCCGAGGAGGTTGAAGCCGAGGGCCGGTCAACAAAGTTTTGTACAATGCAGATCCGAGCATTGATGATGTAAAGTACTTAGATACATAGAATCATTACACATAATTTGTGATTTTACTTTGGATATCGATCCTTAATTCGGCCACCCGTGCCCAAATTAAGGCTCGGGGGCTACTAGGCTTCGGGCTTATTATTTACAAATATTAAAAGGGGTACATTGATCCCCTGATTTGATGTTGCCACCCGACCAATGTCTCGGGGGCTACTGCATTGGCAATCCAATGCAGAAAATTTAAAGTGCAATATAGTTTTCGAGGGGATTATTATCCTCAGGTTGGTCGGCCACACCCAAACTGAGTCTCGAGAACTTTGCACACCGCGTTTCTATTCCTATGTATGCTGCCGAGCTAGGAGTTGATCCTCAGGCCGATTTCGCGCATCGACCTGAGTCTCAGGGGCTACTAGGATTAGCGGTTTCATGTTTTCCTTCAGGTGCATCTCGGGTTTTAGACCGACGCACACACCTTGAGGGCTACTGGCTATATATCTCGATAGAGAATAAATTGCACCACCTCAGAAGCAGTCCGGCATAAAGCTCGGGCGCCAGTGGCTGGCTCCATAGAGGGCATTCCCGGCATTAAGCTCGGCTAAACTCCTTCAACTTTTTTGAACAAAGATGATCTATTACATCTCAGATATAGTCCGGCGTTGGAGCTCGGATACAGTACGGCATTGGAGATTGGACACATTCCGGTGTTGGAGCTCAGAAGCAGTCCGACATTGGTGCTTGGCTGCAAAATATACCTCAAAGGCAATCCGACGTTGGAGCTCGGATGCAAGAGGACACTACCACCCGGGAATAACTTAAAACCCGAGGTGTGGCATAAAAATAACAAGGCATTGATAAAGGCCGTAAACTTAAAGGGGCTCCTCGTATACCTGACGTATAAACTCTTCGGATGCACTTTGGCGATCCTCAAGATCGAAGATAAGGAGATTTGTTGAACCAGTTTTCAAGACCGACGACTGAAGATGAAGAACAGTTCGAAAGAATCGAGGAGTGTCCCCAACTTGAAGACCAGTTCAGGGGGATACTGACGGTGTCCTGGACTAGGGGGTACTCACCACGTCGTCTCCCGATCAGTTAGATTGGGCCGAGGACCCCCATGGCTGTATACTCATGGGCCAGTTCTCACAATTGCCGCATACAAGGAAGATTCCACAAGACTTGGTGATCAAGACAAGGACTCCTCCCCCACCGGCGTATTCGGCTAGGACTCTTGTTATCCTAGGCCTCTCGTACATTATATAAACCGAGGCCAGGCTAGTCGATAGATCATTATGATATTACTCATCATACCTCTAGGGTTTAGACCAGAACATATGATCTCGGGGTAGATCAACTCTTGTAACCCCTATACTCATTATAGTCAATCAAGCAGCATGTAGGGTATTATCTCATCAAGAGAGCCCAAAGCTGGGTAAAATCCCGTGTTCATGTTACCATTGATCCTAAAACGCACAGCTTGGGACCCCCTACCCGAGATCCGCCGGTTTTGACACCGACAGGGGGCTCCTCCACCTTGCTTGGGGGGCAAGCCTCCCCTCCTAGCCGCCGCCCCCCCTCTAGATGGGATCTAGACGGGCCGGCCCCCTCTCCCCTTCACCCTATATATAAAGGAAGGGTGGGAGGGCTGCAGCACCCTTCCCTTGGCACAGCCCCTCCCTCCCCAACACCTCCTCCTCCTCCGTAGAGCTTGGCGAGGCCCTGCAAAAATGCCACAGGCTCCACCACCACGCCGTCGTGCTGCCAGAGCTCTCCCTCAACTTCTCCTCTCCCCTTGCTGGATCAAGAAGGAGGAGATGTCCCCGGGCTGTAGGTGTGTTGAACGTGGAGGTGCCGTCCGTTCGGTGCTAGATCGGATCTTCTATGATTTGAATTACCACGAGTACGACTCCATCATCCGCAATCTTGTAACGCTTCCGCTTAGCGATCTTCAAAGGTATGAAGATCCAATCCCTCTCTCTCTCTCGTTGCTAGAATCTCCATAAATTGATCTTGGTGATGCGTAGAAAATTTTGAACTGCTACGTTCCCCAACAGTGGCATCATGAGCTAGGTCTATGCGTAGATTCTATGCAAGAGTGCAACACAAAGTAGTTGTGGGCGATGATTTGTTCAATTTGCTTACCATTACTAGTCTTATCTTGATTCGGCGGCATTTTGGGATGAACCGGCCCGGACCGACCTTACACGTACGCTTACGTGAGACAGGTTCCACCGAATGACATGCACTTGTTGCATAAGGTGGCTAGCGGGTGTCTGTCTCTCTCACTTTAGTCGGATCGGATTCGATGAAGAGGGTCCTTATGAAGGGTAAATAGCAATTGGCATATCACCGTTGTGGATTTTGCGTAGGTAAGAAACGTTCTTGCTAGAAACCCATAGCAGCCATGTAAAACATGCAACAACAATTAGAGGACGCCTAACTTGTTTTTGCAGGGTATGCTATGTGATGTGATATGGCCAAAAGGATGTGATGAATTATATATGTGATGTATGAGACTGATCATGTTCTTGTAATAAGAATCACGACTTGCATGTCGATGAGTATGACAACCGGCAGGAGCCATATGAGTCGTCTTAATTTATTATATGACCTGCGAGTCAAAATAAACGCCATATAATTACTTTACTTTATGCTAACCGTTAGCCATAGTAGCAGAAGTAATAGTTTGCGAGACAACCTCAGGAAGACACGATGATGGAGATCATGATGATGGAGATCATGGTTTCATGATGGTGACGAAGGTGATCATGACGCGCCTCAAAGATGGAGACCAAAGGCGCAAGATGATATTGGCCATATCATGTCACTTTATGATTTGCATGTGATGTTTGTCATGTTTACATCTTATTTGCGTAGAATGACGGTAGCATAAATAAGATGACCCCTCATTAAAATTTCAAGAAAGTGTTCCCACTAACTGTGCACCGTTGCGAAAGTTCATTGTTTCAAAGCACCACATGATGATCGGATGTGATAGATTCTAACATTCGCATACAACAGGTGTAAGCCAGATTTACACATGCAAAACACTTAGGTTGACTTGACGAGCCTAGCATGTACATACATGGTCTTGGAACACAAGAGACCAAAAGGTCAAACATGAGTCATATAGTAGATACGATCAACATGAAGATGTTCACCAATGATGACTACTCCGTCTCACGGGATGATCGGACACAGCCTAGTTGACTCGGATCATGTATCACTTAGATGACTAGAGGGATGTCTATGTAAGTGGGAGTTCATTAAATAATTTGATTAGATGAACTCAATTATCATGAACATAGTCAAAAGGTCTTTGCAAATTATGTCGTAGCTTGCGCTTTAGTTCTAGTGTTTTAGATATGTTCCTAGAGAAAATTTAGTTGATAGTAGCAAACTAGCAATTATGCGGACTGGGTCCGTAAACTGAGGATTGTCCTCATTGTTGCGCAGAAGGCTTATGTCCTTAATGCACCGCTCGGTGTGCTGAACCTCGAACGTCGTCTGTGGATGTTGCAACCATCTGACATACACGTTTTGATGACTACGTGATAGTTCATTGTGTAATGGTAAACGGTTTGTAATTGAGGCGTCGAAGACGTTTTTTGAAACGTCATGGAACATATGCGATGTTTTAAGGGCTAAAATTGGGATTTCAGGCTCATGCCCACGTCAAGAGGTATGAGACCTCCGATGAGTTTCTTAGCCTACAAACTTAGGGAGAAAAGCTCAATCATCGAGCATGTGCTCAGATTGTCTGAGTACTACAATCACTTGAATTGAGTGGGAGTTAATCTTCCAGATGAGATAGTGATGGTTCTCCAAAGTCACTACCACCAAGCTACTAGAGCTTCATGATGAACTATAACAGATCAAGGATAGATATGACGATCCTTGAGCTATTCGCGATGTTTGACACTGCGAAAGTAGAAATCAAGTAAGAGCATCAATTGTTGATGGTTAGTAAAACCACTAGTTTCAAGAAGGGCAAGGGCAAGAAGGGATACTTCATGAAATAGCAAATCAGTTGCTGCTCTAGTGAAGAAACCCAAGGTTGAACCCCAACCCGAGACTAAGTGCTTCTGTAATGAGGGGAACGGTCACTGAAGCAGAACTACCCTAGATACTTGGTAGATGAGAAGGCTGGCAAGGTCGACAGAAGTATATTGGATATACATCTTATTAATGTGTACTTTACTAGTACTCCTAGTAGCACCAGGATAATAAATATCGGTTCGGTTGCTATGTGTTAGTAACTCGAAATAAAAGGCTAGGAATAAAGGGAGAATAGCTAAAGGCGAGGTGACGATATGTGTTGGAAGTATTTCCAAAGTTGATGTTATCAAACATCACACTCTCCCTCTACCATCGAGATTGGTGTTAAACCTAAATAATTGTTATTTGGTGTTTGCGTTGAGCATAGATATGATTGGATTATGTTTATCACAATATGGTTATTCACTTAAGGAGAATAATGGTTACTCTATTTATTTGAATAATACCTTCAATGGTCTTGCACCTAAAATGAATGGTTTATTGAATCTCAATCGTAGTGATACACATGTTCATGCCAAAAGATATAAGATAGTAATGATAATACCACCTACTTGTGGCACTGCCATTTGAGTCATATTGGTATAAGACGCATGAAGAAGCTCCATGTTGATGGATCTTTGGACTCACTCATTTTTGAAAAGATTGAGACATGCGAACCATGTCTATTGGTATATATGCATGATGAAACTCCATACAGATGGATCGTTTGGACTCACTTGAGACATGCAAGTCATACCACATGGGCAAGATGACTGAAAGGCCTTGTTTTCAGTAAGATGGAACAAGAAAGCAACTTGTTGGAGTAATACAGTTTGATGTGTGCGGTCCAATGAGTGCTGAGGCACGCAGTGGATATCTTTATGTTCTTACTTCACAGATGATTTGAGCAGGGCACAAGAAGTTGTTCTTGTGGCGCCTACACCAATTGAAGTGGAAGCTTATGATAGTGATCATGAAACTTCGGATCAAGTCACTACCAAACCTCATAGGTCGACAAGGATGCGTACTACTTCATAGTGGTACATACTCCTGTCTTGGAGGTCATGTTGCTAGACAACAATGAACCTATGAGCTATGGAGAAGCGATGGTGGGCCCGGATTCCGATGAATGGCTTGAGGCCATAAAATCCGAGGGAGGATCCATGTATGAAAACAAAGTATAGACTTTGGAAGAACTACTTAATGGTCGTAAGGCTGTTGGGTACAGATGGATTTTAAAAGTAAGATGGACAATGATGGTAAGTGTCACCATTAAGAAAGCTCGACTTGTCGCTATGATGTTTTCTGACAAGTTCAAGGAGTTGACTATGATGAGATTTTCTCACTCGTAGCAATGTTAAGAGTCTGTTGAAACTATATTAGCAATTACTGCATTGATTTTGAAATCTTGCAGATAGGATGTCAAAACATTGTTTCCTCGACGTTTTTCTTGAGGAAAGGTTGTATGCGATGCAACTAGAAGGTTTTGTCAATCCTAAAAGATGCTAACAAGTATGCAAAGCTCCAGCAATCCTTCTAAGGACTGGTGTAAGCATCTCGGAGTTGGAATATATGCTTTGATGAGATGATCAAAGATTTTGGGTTTATACAAACTTTATGAGAAACTTGTATTTCCAAAGAAGTGACTGGGAGCACTATAGAATTTTTGATGAGTATATTTGGTTGACATATTGTTGATCAGAAATGATGCATAATTTATGGAAAGCATATAGGGTTATTTGAAAGGTGCTCTTCAATGGAAAACCTGGATTAAGCTACTTGAACATTGAGCATCAATATTTATAAGGATAGATCAAAATCGCTTGATAGTACTTTCAAATGAATACATACCATGACAGGTTTTTTTGAAGGAGTTCAAAATAGATCGGCAAAGAAGCAGTTCTTGGCTGTGTTATAAGGTATGAGTATTGAGTAAGACTCAAGACCTGACCACGGCAGAAGAGAGAGAAAGGACGAAGGTCGTCCCCTATGCTTTAGACGTAGGCTCTACAATATGCTATGCTGTGTACCGCACCTGTAGTGGGCCTTGCCATGAGTCAGTCAAGGGGTACAAGAGTGATCCAAGAATGGATCATATGATAGCGGTCAAACTTATCCTTAGTAACTAGTGGACTAAGGAATTTTCTCTATTATGGAGGTGGTAAAAGAGTTCGTCGTAAAGGGTTACATCGATGCAGACTCTGAAACTAATCCGGATGACTCTGAGTAGTAAAACCGGATTCGTATAGTAGAGCAGTTATTTGGAATAGCTCCAAATAGCGCGTGGTAGCTGCATCTACAAGATGACATAGATATTTGTAAAGCACATATGGATCTGAAAGGTTCAGACCCGTTGACTAATAACCTCTCTCACAAGCAAGATATGATCAAACCCAATGGGTGTTGGATTCATTGCAATCACATAGTGATGTGAACTAGATTATTGACTCTAGTGCAAGTGGGAGACTGTTGGAAATATGCCCTAGAGGCAATAATAAAATAGTTATTATTATATTTCCTTGTTCATGATAATTGTCTATTGTTCATGCTATAATTGTATTAACTAGAAACCGTAATACATGTGTGAATACATAGACCACACTATGTCCCTAGTGAGCCTCTAGTTGACTAGCTCGTTGATCAATGGATGGTTATGGTTTCATGACCATGGACATTGGATGTCATTGATCACGGGATCACATCATTAGGAGAATGATGTGATGGACAAGACCCAATCCTAAGCATAGCACAAGATCGTATAGTTCATTTGCTAAAAGCTTTTCTAAATGTCAAGTATCATTTCCTTAGACCATGCACTACAAAAAAAAGACACATCCGTGACATTTTGGGATGAACGAAATTTTTTTCTGTCATACTTATGACACTTCTATGACGATAATTGTGACAAAACCGGTATCATCATAGATGTGGTTGGCTCCTACTTCTATGACAAAAAATTATGACATAAAATGGGCTTTTCATCCTGGGCGGACCGGAGACGCAGCTGCATGACATTCTTTGGGCCGTCCATGACGGAAAAAACAATGGTAGAAGCGAGGGCGAGGAAAATTTCCGGGAGTTCCCGGTTACGGTGAGTGGTCGGGGGCCGAGCGATGCTCGTTTCTCTCGTACACGCACGCACATGTGTGTGAGGCGTTGGGCTCTTACTGAACCTGAGCGAGGCGTCGCCTAACTGAACCCGAGCGATTGCACTGCAGGCTACATGTTACTGAACCCAAACGATCGAGTGATTTCTTCGCTACTGCTGCTAACTGAAGCCGATCGATGCTGCCTCTGGATGAATAGTGAGCGTTGCAGGGGGGTTTGGACGAACAGTTA
>NC_041387.1:493253426-493297060 GCF_002162155.2 Triticum dicoccoides
GACCCTGTGGAGGGCTGGATGAACAGGACGACCCGTGGAGGGCTAGATGAACAGTAGACGGTGGAGGGGTGGATGAACAGTAGCCCGTGGAGGGGTGGTTCAACAGGAGCCCATGGAGGCGTGGTTGAACAGGAGCACGCGGTGGAGGCTGGATGAACAGTATCCCGTGGAGGTTGGAGGAGGTCAACGGTGGAGATGAATAGTATCCCATGGAGTCTTGTTTTGTGGTACGCCACACCCCTCCCGATGAACAAGACCCCCGTTTCGACCGTAGCGCTCCAACACAAGTCTGTTTCGTCTGTTTTGCGGTATGCCACACCCCTCCCGATCAATATGACCCCCGTTTCGACCGTAGGAGGTCCGTTTCCTCCGTTTTGCGGTCGCCAGACCCCTCCCGATGAACAGGATCCCGTTTCGAACGTGGCCGGTCGAACACAAGGCTGTTTCCTCCGTTCTGCGGTACGCCAACCCTCGTTTCCATCGCCTGTTCCGTCCAAGCCCTCCGGATGAACACGACGACACATTCCGTTCCGACCTAGCCGGTTGGCTCCCCATGAACACGACGACGACACTGTTTCTCCATTCCGACCAGCCATGTACACGAGCCCTGGCCGTACGTATGCGCGAGTAGGCATTCGAGACCCCGCCCGTATGTACACATAGTGGCCGTATTTTCTTTCTTGCACACTGGACGATGTCCGTACGTGTACATGCTACGTGCGTGCCTCTACCACGACACGTGCGCGCCTCTACCGCGACACGTGCGTGCCTCTACATCGACCAGTATGTACGTACACGTTCACGACCAGAATGACAACACTACGTACGCTTCGACCAGGTGGGTCCCGACTGTTAGGCACTTCCTTGCGTGCGAAGATGTAGCTGGTGGGTCCCAGTAGTTAGGGGGGCGAATCATTTTATTTTCCCCGGACGCACTTCCTTGCGTGCGAAGATGTAGCTGGTGGGTCTCAGCAGTCAGGGGGAAACATCTTTT
The DNA here is from genome assembly GCF_002162155.2 of Triticum dicoccoides. NCBI lineage: Eukaryota > Viridiplantae > Streptophyta > Magnoliopsida > Poales > Poaceae > Triticum > Triticum dicoccoides. The sequence goes on from NC_041387.1 coordinate 493,254,421, forward strand.
TCGTGAAATACAGTGGCCCGTCTGGTGGGTCCCAGCTGTCAGGTGGATGAATCATTATTTTCCGCATAATAATAAGGCACTTCCTTGCTGCAGCCATGGACCCAGCTGTCAGCCTCTGCACGTACAGTCCATGTCCGATGGAAGTCGTTCCTTGACCATGTTGACCACGCCGCGCCGAGAGCCCTCGGCGGTGGACGACGACGAGGCCTAAGAAGGGGAAGACACAGAGCCGGGGAAGATGCGGCAGCGGATGCCCATGCGAAGAGGAGTACGAGGGTTCACTGGTTCGGCTATGGTGTGAGGCTGCCGTCGCCGCAGAATAACAGGGGGTGTGGGTTTGTGGAGGGATGACCTAGCCAGCGGTGGGAGTAGTAGGGGCGGTGAGGCCTCCGCGGCAGCACAGCCGGCCACGGGAGGCAGGAGCAGGCGGCATGACCGGCGTTGCTTTGGGTGGCTGTAGCAAGAAGACCAGAGGTTGAAGAAGCACGACGGCCATTGGATGGATGTAGTACGGTCATTGCAGCTAGAATCGTTTATATTGACTAATTTGACAAATCGCTTGGTACGTCAACTTAGTAGGCCCACAGGTCAGCTTCTGAAACGGTACGCCCCAGATGTCAGGGGGAGGAATCATTTTTTGGGCGGGTGAATCTAGAATATCCAAGATTGAAGAAGAAGCACGGCATCCGTTGGATGGACATCCAACGACCACTGCTGCTAGAACCGTGTGTTGACTATAAGTTGACAAAGCCTTGCATACGAGTCAACTCTCTTTTTTTAGGGGACGCGTCAACTTAGTAAGGCCACAAGTGTGTGGCAGAGAACTTATAGCCCATTTGAGATTTGTATGAATGTGCAGCCCATTTTTGAATTCTAATGGAATTTACTACAGCCCATTTACAGTTTGTTAAAAGTACATCCAATTTTAACCAACCGTTCAAAACAGAATTCAATAAAATTTCCCACATTTTGATGGGACCCGAAATATTTTTATCCCGAAATTTCTAGTCAAATTAAATACAATTTCAATATAAATCTATATTACGTAAAAATCCAACGAAACATTGCGGTCGCAACAATTAATGAAATTAAAATTTTCAATATCCAAAAATAATATTTTATAAAGTAATTACGTGTTTGATGCATTTTTTATAGTTACTGCCCAATTTTTATAATTACATCCCATTTATTATTTATTAAAGCCCATTTTCTTGTTAAGCCTAATGCATCCCTCCTAGGAAAGATTTGCATCCCAACGGGGCGGAGAATAACAACCTGACCTTGCCTGGGTATTCCTAAAAAAAGTATAGCTGGGCTAGCCATTTTCAGATTGAAAAAAATGAATATCTGGGCTGGATATCTGGCCTGGGCTAGATGGGCCACAGCCCACCTAGTTAATACTTGCATCGATGTTTTTGTTGTTGTTCATAGGAGAAAAATTAATATATGGGCTAAACATCGAAAAACTCTACAATGCTCACAACTCAAAAACACAAATACTGCTCGAGCTGCTTGGTCCTAGCTGTCGGCCGCTTCTTGTGCAATTCTATCGTTTATTGACTACATATGTTGACAATGGTGTGGGACCGTGATGTCAGGAAACCAGGAGGAAGCAAAATTTATATATATATATATATATATATATATATATATATATATATATATATATATATATATATAGGAGTAGGATTTTCTACAATAGCTTGCCATAGAACTAGTTAAGGTTTTCGACGGTGTAAAAGTTCTCAAAAATTCTGTAAAAAATACTGAACCAACACACCTATAATATAACATGATCCAACGGAGGGATTGAAGAAATATGACTGCATGTGTCCTGGACAAAAAGAACAAATGTTTCAATATATATTGATCCTGCAGTGAGCTGAAATGCTTGTCTTTTTCGCTGAGGACACATAAATGCATATTTTTACAATCACACCGTTGGATCATCTTATTATATTAGAGTGAGGCTCCCCTATTTATTTCATATTTTTTACTTACTTTTAAACCATTAAATGTTTAGCAAGCCTTAACTAGTTCTGTGGCAAGCTATGATAGACACAGTTTTACCTATATATATATATATATATATATATATATATATATATATATATATATATAATAAGGAGGCACTTGCGTACGTGAGCCTATGGCCCTGGTGGGTCCCCATTATCATCATGTAACGCCCCGGATTCGACACGCCAGGTGTCTGCCAGTTATTCGTCGTAGTTGCCATGTCATTTGCTTGCGTGTTGCATTTTGCCATGTCATCATCTGCATTTCATCTGCATGTTTTTCAAAACTTGCATCCGTTCGGGTCCTCCCAGTCCTCTCCGTTGTCCGTTTGGAGTCCAGACACACTCGCACGCGCCCGCGGCACCTCCGAAATATTATTTTATAAGTGGCATAAAAATGTTCTCGGAATGGGTTGCAACTTGTCGTGCGGTCTTATTATAGTGTAGACAGGCCGCCTGCCAAGTTTCATCGCATTCAGAGCTCGTTTGATAGTCCAACCATTAAACATAGCGATACCGCTGTCGGTACCTTCGTCGGACGTTTTCGGTATCCGGAAATAGTCGCCGGGCCTCTCTTCTCTTCTCTCCTCTCAGACCGAGGCCTCTCATCACAGCCCGTATAGCCCCCCCTCGCATCCGGAACCGCCCGATCGAGATCGGAGGGCTCCGAAACCCCCCTAGACCAAACCCTAGCCAAAAACTGCTATATAAACCCCCTCCCCTTGCCATTTTGGGCATCCCTAGCCCTCCACCTACTGCTAGCCGCCTCCCACCTCGGATCTGGCGCCGCCGCCCCTGCCCGCCACTTGGCACCGCCGCCGCCACATCGCCCCGGCCAATGAGGCGCCGCCACGTCGCCCTAGCGCCCGCGCCAGCCAACCCCCATGCCCCACCTGCCCTCCTCAGCCCCCTCTCCACCGCGCGGCCCGCCGGGGTACGGATCTGGCCCGCCCGGCCCGTGACTACGCCGCCGCAGCCCGCAAGGGTCCGAGCGCCCCCGCGCCTCCCGCTCCCGATCTGGATCGAGGGGAGGACCCCTCGACCACGAGTCCTCGTCACCGCCGCCAGCCTCCACCGCCGCCGGCGCGTCGCCGCCACTACCCGCCGGAGCCAGCAGGCCAGCGCCGCCCGCCCCTTCTCCTCCTTCCCTCTCCTTCCCTCTCCCTCACCTGCTCGCTCTCTCTCTCTTTCCAGGAAGCGTCGCCGCCGGAGTTCCGCGCCTCGCTGTCCCATCGCCGTCGCCGGGAATGGCCTTCCCGGGACCAGATCCGCCCGGATCCGCTTGTTCCCGTCCCTCCTAGGGCTCCTCCACTCCTCCCTGGCGTCAAGCCACCGCCGCCCCCTTGCCATGGCTCCTTCTCGTGCGGGAGCACGAGGGAGACGACGAGCGGCCTCTGCTCGCTCGTGGGCCCGCAGCCCAGCCCACCGCTCCAGCCTCCTCGCGGTCCAGCCCAACACCGAGCCAGCCCTCTGGGCCGCAAGGTGAGTGCCGCCCCCCTATCCCGCGCCCTGGGCGTCTTTTAGCATTTTGTCGCCCGTCTGTTTTTTTCCAGAAAACTGCTAAGTCCCGAATATTTGCACATTTTCATGCCATGTTCATCGCATCGTATCTCTACATTCGTAGCTCTGTTTCGTGCGTGTAATATGTCAAATTGTTCGTCTCAACGAGTACATCATTTCATTCCATTGCATTATATTCATTGGAGGTCATCTAGATGCCTGAATTATCATTGCAAGAGTGCTTCATAATGTTTTCTGCTGTCTATTAACAGAACGAGCTCTTTTGTCATTTTTGCCATAATTGATGTGTGCATCCTATGAGGTTGATGTCTACATGTGCCTTGAACTATGACATGTCTTCTTTACAGTGGTGTATTCCATGTATTTTTGTGATCAATGTGGTGACTAGCACAAGCATGCAAACTAGGCATCGTGATATTGCTGATTTCAGTCCCTGTTGTGCTGTTATTTTGATGCCATGTAAACATGATGTTACAGAGTTATCCATGCATATTTTGAGATGCTTCAGTAAGGGTGTTTTGAACATATGGTTATTGTCTATCCATTCATGCCCCTATTTGCATTTATGGAGTAGTCTAGCATGTCATTTTCGTGCTCTACTTTTGCTTCAAAATGTTTCCTGGCAGATTGTCTACTTGTAGTTCAATGTTCCCATGTTTGTTGTTAGTTATCCATGCACCCTATGACCTTTCTATGGCCATGCTTAGCTTCACAAACATGCCTTATTACTATTGGTTACATTGCCATGATATATATTTCTCTGTGGTGAGTGGTACAAGCTCATCTACATGCCTTCATAATTCTGTTTCTGCCATGTTTGAATCTGTAATATAACTTGCCATGTTTACATGGGTGCCATCATATTTTATGATCCTTTTTGACTTATGGTCAGTAAGGGACTTTTGATCTATGAAATTAGTAGATTCATGCCATGCCTTTGTTTGCCATGATAAGTTCCTGTAACATGTTGTTTGATAGCTCTAAACATTGCAACCTGATGTTATTTTCTCCAAAGTCTGAAACTATTATCACTTGCAATCTTTCCATGTGTGTTTGAGCATGTTCTAGTGATTTCTGGAGTTAGCTCAGTGTTCATGTTTTGTTATGCTTTACCTGTACATCATGTCCATGCCTTTTGTTATTATGTTGAGGTGCTGTAGCATGTTGTTTTGGTGCTTGCAAGATGCTTAGTTGCTGTTTTGGACAGCTTGTCCTTTAAACTTGTATAGTGCGTGTGTGTTGAACCGTTGCTCCGTTTTGAGTGTGCTCTATATGAAACTTGCTTAGAATCGCATGTAGCTTCATATTATCATGTTGCATCCTTGTTTTGAGGTGTTTGCTTGATCTTTGGGTGCATTTTGCATCAATGCCATGTTTAACTTGTTTTGCTCATATCTTCTAGGCCATAGCTCCAAACTAAATGAACTTTATATGTTACTTGACTAGAATCTCATGTAGATCATCATGGTGCATTTTAACTTGTTGTTTAACAACTTCAACATAAGGTTTATTCAGATCTGGTCTAATTTCGAAATATGCTTATGAGGACTTACCAAAATTGTTATATGTTGTTTCCGGCCTCATTTAAACTGGCCTTGATGTGTTGCTCTTGTTTGCATCATCTCTTGCCATGAGTAGCCTCATCTAGATTTGTCATGCATCATGCTTGTTGTGCATCATGTCATGTTCATGTATGTTGTGTTTACCTTGTTGTGTGTTTCTTCTCGATAGTTCCTGTTTCGTTGCGATCGTGAGGATTCGTTCATCTACGCTTGGTTCGTCTTCGTGGCTTCATCATCTTCTTCATGGACTCATTCTTCTTCCTAGCGGGATTTCAGGCAAGATGACCACTACCCTGGATCTCACTACTATCATTGATATGCTAGTTGCTTCGTTCTATCGCTATGCTGCGTTACCTATCTTTTGCTCATCAAGCCATCCCAAATTGCCATGAACCTCTAACCTTTTGACACCCTTCCTAGCAAACTGTTGTTTGGCTATGTTACCGCTCTGCTCAGCTCTCTTATAGCGTTGTTAGTTGCAGGTGAAGTTGGAGATTTCTCCATGGTGGACAGGATTTTGGTTGGGATATCACAATATCTCTTATATTATTAATGCATCTATATATTTGGTAAAGGGTGGAAGGCTCGGCCTTATGCCTGGTGTTTTGTTCCACTCTTGCCGCCCTAGTTTCCGTCATACCGGTGTTATGTTCCCGGATTTTGCGTTCCTTACGCGGTCGGGTGGTTTATGGGACCCCCTCGACAGTTCGCTTTGAATAAAACTCCTTCAGCAAGGCCCAACATTGGTTTTACCATTTGCCTCACCACCACCTATATTTCCCTTGGGAGTAATTAACCCAAGGGTCATCTTTATTACAGCCCCCCCGGGCCAGTGCTTGTCTAAGTGTTGGTCCGAACTAGAGCCCTTTGCAGCGCCCCCTCACGGAAACTTGAGGTCTGGTTTTAGTTGTACGGATTTCTCATCCGGTGTTGCCCTGAGAACGAGATATGTGCAGCTCCTATCGGGATTGTCGGCGCATCGGGCGGTCTTGCTGGTCTTGTTTTACCATTGTCGAAATGTCTTGTAAACCGGGATTCCTAGTCTGATCGGGTCTTCCTGGGAGAAGGTATATCCTTCGTTGATCGCGAGAGCTTATCATGGGCTAAGTTGGGACACCCCTGCAGGGTATAATCTTTCGAAAGCCGTGCCTACGGTTATAGGCAGATGGGAATTTGTTAATGTCCGGTTGTAGATAACTTGACACCAGATCCGAATTAAAACGCATCAACCGTGTGTGTAGCCGTGATGGTCTCTTTTCGGCGGAGTCCAGGAAGTGAACACGGTCTTTGGGTCATGTTTGACGTAAGTAGGAGTTCGGGATCACTTCTTGATCATTGCTAGCTTCACGACCGTTCCACTTGCTCTCTTCTCGCTCTTATTTGCGTATGTTAGCCACCATATATGCTTAGTCGCTGCTGCAACCTCACCACTTTACCACTTCCTTTCCTATTACGCTTTGATAGTCTTGATACCCATGGTAATGGGATTGCTGAGTCCTCGTGGCTCACAGTTTACTACAACAATAGTTGCAGGTACAGGTTTTGCGATGATCATGACGCGAGATCGATGTTTGCTTGTGTTGGAGTTCTTCTTCTGCTTCTTCTTCGATCAGGGGATAGGTTCTAGGTCGGCATCCTGGGCTAGCAGGGTGGATGTCGTTTGAGTTTCTGTTTGTGTTTCATCCGTAGTCGGATGATGCTCTTATGTATTGTGATGTTGTATTCGTGTGGCATTGTATGCCTCTTGTATGTATCCCCATCTATTATGTAATGTTGATGTAATGATATCCACCTTGCAAAAGCGTTTCAATATGCGGGTCTATCCTTGGTGGGACCTTCGAGTTCCTTTTGGATAGGGTCGCATATTGGGCGTGACACATCATCTCCAAGTAAAGTCATCTCCTCGCCCACGCGCGCTTTCCGCCCGAAACAGTCAGCGCTGCCCGCCCCGCTTCCCGATGCAGGCGATTGCTCTGCCTTCAAATGACACAAGTGCCGTCCATCCGTCCATCTGCCGCCCACATTAATGATATGCGGTTGCTGAGGCGGCTACTCCGGCGCCACATGTCCGTCCCTCCGCCGCCCACCATTGCTATATAAACTGCTGCTCCGGACATAGCCACAGTCATCCGCATCTGTTCCCTTTCTCCTGCCCACACCACTACTGCCCACCATGGCTTCCTCGTGCTCCAGCGCTCTTCAGGACGGGCGGATGATGGACCACAAGGAGATGGCAGCCATTGTTGCCGACTGGCTGGCCGGCAGGCAGCTGGAGGACGACGACGTCCCAATGGAGAACATGGTAGTCGATGATCCGGTGCCAACCACCTCGTCTGCGCCATCCTCGCCGGTGCATTTCACCATGACCATCGCCACCAAAGAGGTTGTACACTAATCGCCGCATTTTCTTCTTGATTCGATCTCACGGTGCTACTGGTGCTCTATCCCGAGCCGACACGACACGGCTCCATCCACGGCGGTGTCGCCGGCAACTTCCTCCCTGGTGTCGCTCCCTCGGCGGCGACGTCCACATCAGTAGGAGCTGCTGCTGCTTTAGCTCTTGCTCGCTCTGCTGCTCTGCTCTTGCTCTCGGTCCCTTGCCTGGTCTGCTCTTGCTATTGCTCTTGCTCGTGCTGCTGCTCTCGCTCTTGCTCTTGCTTGCGATGTTGCTCCGATTTAGCTACACTTCAGCCGACTGAATCGACTTTTGGGATAGTCGATTTTTAGGGGTGGGGGGCTCACCGGGGTGAAAGAAGAACCAGCCGTAGCGGGGAGGGGGGCTCACCGGAGAGGTACCCCTTTTTAGTTATCTTCGTGGATTTTCAGGTCATTTCGAGAACTTTTGTTTTCTGCACATTAAACAACACCATGGCAGTTCTGCTGAAAACAGCGTCAGTCCAGGTTAGTTTCATTCAAATCATGCAAGTTAGAGTGCAAAACAAGGGCAAAAGCTTTTGGAAAAGTAGATACGTTGGAGACGTATCACGCACTGCCGGCTGCGGGCGGCGGGGAGCTGCTGTTTGGCCGGTGGTGGCTGGTGGCTCAGGGGGGTGGAGGTTGAAGATGAACTACAGGCCCTTGATTTTGTATCCAACGGCTACAAAATCGACTGACCAGATATGAAAAAGTCAGTCGACCGACGTGTAGCCTCACCTTGCTAGTGCGTTCAGTTTCGACAGCAAAATTCAGTTTCGACAGTTAAGTTCGGTTTCGACAGTTAAGTTCAGTTTCGACAGTTAAATTCAGTTTCAACAGTTAAGTTCAGAGATGAGGGGCTGATGTATTTTACATCTAGCACTTTGTGGTTATGTATTTTACGTCATGTATTGGAGATGCTATTAGAATTCCACTTAGGTTAACATTGTCTCTCTTGTCCTGCTTCAGCCTCGGCGTCGTACAACTCACCGGAGCTGCTCCAACGACGAAACCCTCCATCACAGCGGATCAGTACTTTGGGCTCCATCTCCAGACGCCTAAGATCTTCTTCCCCTCCTCCGATAGCCAAGTCAGCCGGAGCATCCTCACCGGCCAACCCAATCACACTGAGATCGACATGGCTTCGCCAAAGAGGTTGTACACTTGTTGCATCTCTTTTTCACTCTACATGTTATATATGTTGTCCACTGAGCACACGTAGTAACGGGAAATATGATTATTTTATCCTACTATATGACAAGCAGTGAGGTACGAGGCAACTTAGCTTTCCGTGATGGACTCTCTTGAACGCCATCAGTATTTATCTCTGCGTGTTTGAGCTATGCATTTGTCGATGGCCCTGGGAGTTGAGCTAGTAGGGCAGTGGCCTGGGTCCAAAGTAATAGAAGTAGCACAAAAACATTTTTTAGTGTAGGCTTTTCCTTGCTCAAGCCTGCCTACTAGAATCACCAGTGCTTGAAAGGAAAAGTGAATGAAAAACATAGGAATTGGGAAGTTTCCTATGGTACTACTATTCATGAATGTGGTTCAAGGGAATGGAGCAAAGGAAAACAGTAGGATTTGTTCCTTAAGTGTCTCCTTGAAAGAAAAAACGTAGGAATTTTAATTTTCACTTGTCCTCCTTTTTAGATTCCTATTCATGAAGCACAAGACTAAGAGATAGTAGCATAATAGCATTATAACCGTACATTTTCTTGTGGTTTGACTTAATCTCACCATGCTTCTTTGCATCCTGTGATCTTCTAATTGTTGTGAATCAAACACCCAGATTGGCAGAACTCCTGTGTTTTTAAATTCTCTGTTTTGCACGTGCATTCCTTGTTGGGGAACGTAGCAGAAATTCAAAATTTTCCTACGAGTCACCAAGATCTATCTATGGAGAGACTAGCAACGAGAGAGAGGAGTGCATCTACATACCCTTGTAGATCAGAGCGGGAAGCATTCAAGAGAACGGGGTTGAGGGAGTCGTACTCGTCGTGATCCAAATCACCGAAGATCCTAGTGCCGAACGGACGGCACCTCCGCGTTCAACACACGTGCAGCCCGGTGACGTCTCCCGTGCCTTGATCCAGCAAGGAGAGAGGGAGAGGTTGGGGAAGACTCCGTCCAGCAGCAACACAACGGCATGGTGGTGATGGAGGAGCGTGGCACTCCAGCAGGGCTTCGCCAAGCACCGCAAGAGACAAGGAGGGAGAGAGGTAGGGCTGCGCCTTGGGAGAGTTCAGCTCGTGTGTTTTGAAGCCCCCAATACCTCAAGTATATATAGGGGAAGGGGAGGGTCTGCGCCCCCATCTAGGGTTCCCTCCCTAGGGGTGGCGGCAGCCCCCAAAACCCATATAGGGTGCGACCAAGGGGGGGAAGAGAGGGGGGCGCCCTAGGGTGGGCCTTAAGGTCCATCTGGACCTAGGGTTTTGCCCCCTCCCACTCTCCCTGCGCCTTGGGCCTTGGTGGGGGGCCCACCAGCCCACCTGGGGCTGGTCCCCTCCCACACTTGGCCTACGCAGCCCTCTGGGCCGGTGGCCCCACCTGTTGGACCCCCGGGACCCTCCCGGTGGTCCCGGTACGTTGTCGATAGCACCCGAAACCTTTCTCGTGACCAAAACAAGACTTTCCATATATAAATCTTTACCTCCAGACCATTCCGGAACTCCTCCTGACATCCGGGATCTCATCCGGGACTCCGAGCAACATTCGGTAACCACATATATCTATTCCCTATAACCCTAGCGTCATCGAACCTTAAGTGTGTAGACCCTACGGGTTCGGGAACTATGCAGACATGACCGAGACAACTCTCCGGGCAATAACCAACAGCGGGATCTGGATACCCATGTTGGCTCCCACATATTCCACGATGATCTCATTGGATGAACCACGATGTCAAGGATTCAATCAATCCCGTATACAATTCCCTTTGTCTACCGGTATAGTACTTGCCCGAGATTCGATCATCGGTATCCCGATACCTTGTTCAATCTCGTTACCGGCAAGTCTCTTTACTCGTTCCATAACACATCATCCCGCGATCGACTCCTTGATCACATTGTGCACATTATGATGATGTCCTACCGAGTGGGCCCAGAGATACTTCTCCGTCACACGGAGTGAGAAATCCCAGTCTCGATTCATGCCAACCCAACAGACACTTTCGGAGATACCCGTAGTGCACCTTTATAGCCACCCAGTTACGTTGTGACGTTTGGCACACCCAAAGCATTCCTACGGTGTCCGGGAGTTGCACAATCTCATGGTCTAAGGAAAAGATACTTGACATTAGAAAAGCTCTTAGCATACGAACCACACGATCTTGTGCTAGGCTTAGGATTGGGTCTTGTCCATCACATCATTCTCCTAATGACCTGATCCCGTTATCAATGACATCCAATGTCCATGGTCAGGAAACCGTAACCATCTATTGATCAACGAGCTAGTCAACTAGAGGCTTACTAGGGACATGGTGTTGTCTATGTATCCACACATGTATCTGAGTTTCCTATCAATACAATTCTAGCATGGATAATAAACAATTATCATAAACAAGGAAATCTAATAATAACCATTTTATTATTGCCTCTAGGGCATATTTCCAACAGTCTCCCACTTGCACTAGAGTCAATAATCTAGCTCACATCACTATGTGATTGTAATGAATCAACGCCCATGGGGTTTGATCATATCTCGCTTGTGAGAGAGGTTATTAGTCAACGGATCTGAACTTTTCAGATCCGTGTGTGCTTTGCAAATCTTTATGTCATCTCCTAGATGCAGCTACCATGCTCTATTTGGAGCTATTCCAAATAACTGTTCTACTATACGAATCCGGTTTACTACTCAGAATAATCCGGATTAGTGTCAAAGTTTGCATCGGCGTAACCCTTTACGACGAACTCTTATACCACCTCCATAATCGAGAAAATTTCCTTAGTCCACTAGTTACTAAGGATAAGTTTGACACTTGTCCTGTGATCCATTCCTGGATCACTCTTGTACCCCTTGACTGACTCATGGCAAGGCACATTTCCGGTGCGGTACACAACATAGCATACTATAGAGCCTACGTCTGAAGCTTAGGGGACGACCTTCATCCTTTCTCTCTCTTCTGTCATGGTCATGTCTTGAGTCTTACTCAATACTCACACCATATAACACAACCAGGAACTCCTTCTTTGCTGATCTATTCTGAACTCCTTCAAAATCTTGTCATGGTATGTATTCATTTGAAAGTACTATTAAGCGTTTTGATCTATCCTTATAGATCTTGATGCTCAATGTTCAAGTAGCTTAATCCAGGATTTCTATTGAAAAACACTTTTAAAATAACCCTATATGCTTTCCAGAAATTCTACATCATTTCCGATCAACAATATGTCAACAAAATATACTCATCAGAAATGATATAGTGCTCCCACTCACTTCTTTGGAAATACAAGTTTCTCATAAACATTGTATAAACCCAATATATTTGATCATCTCATCAAAGCGTATATTCCAATTCCGAGATGCTTACTCCAGTCCCTAGAAGGATTCCTGGAGCTTTGCACACTTGTTAGCATCTTTCAGGATTGACAAAACCTTCTGGTTGTATCACATACAACCTTTACTCAAAAATATCGTCGAGGAAACAATGTTTTGACATCCTATCTGCAAGATTTCATAAATCATGCAGTAATTGCTAATATAATTCCAACAGACTCTTAGCATCGGTACGAATGAGAAAGTCTCATCACAGTCAACTTTTCGGAAAACATCTTAACGACAAGTCGAGCTTTCTTAATGGTGATATTTACCATCATTGTCCGTCTTCCTTTTAAAATCCATCTGTACCCAACAGCCTTCGACCATCAAGTAGTTATTCCAAAGTCCACACTTTGTTTTCATACATGGATCCTCTGTCGGATTTTATGGCCTCTAGCCATTTGTCGGAATCCGGGCCCACCATTGCTTCTCCATAGCTCGTAGGTTCGTTGTTGTCTAGCAACATGACCTTCAAGACATGATTACTGTACCATTCTGAAGTAGTACGCATCCTTGTCACCCTACGAGGTTCGGTAGTGACTTGATCCGAAGTTTCATGATCACTACCACCAACTTCCACTTCAATTGGTGTAGGCGCCATAGGAACAACTTCCTGTGCCCTGCTACACACTAGTTGAAGTGATGGTTCAATAACCTTATCAAGTCTCCACCATCCTCCCACTCAATTCTTTCGAGAGAAACTATTCCTCGAGAAAGGACTCGTTTCTAGAAACAATCATTTTTGCTTCCGGGTCTGAATTAGGAGGTATACCCACTGTTTTGGGTGTCCTATGAAGATGTATTTATCCGCTTTGGGTTCGAGCTTATCAGGATGAAACTTTTTCACATAAGCGTCGTAGCCCCAAACTTTCAAGAAACGACAACTTAGGTTTCTCTAAACCATAGTTCATATGGTGTCATCTCAATGGAATTACGTGGTGCCCTATTTAAAGTGAATGCGGTTGTCTCTAATGCCTAAACCATGAACGATAGTGGTAATTTGATAAGAGACATCATGGTATGCCCCATATCCAATAGGGTGCATCTATGATGTTCGGACACACCATCACACTATGGTGTTCTAGGCGGTGTTAGTTGTGAAACAATTTCCACAATGTCTCAATTGTGTACCAAACTCGCAACTCAGATATTCATCTCTATAATCATATCATAGACATTTTATCCTCTTGTCATGAAGATCTTCAACTTTACTCTGAAATTACTTGAACCTTTCAATAATTCAGACTTGTGTTTCATAAAGTAAATATACTCAACATCTACTCAAATCATCTGTGAAGTAAGAACATAACGACATCCACTTCGTACCTCAACACTCATTGGACTGCACACATCAAAATGTATTACTTCCAACATGTTGCTTTCTTGTTCCATTTCACTGAAAATGAGGCCTTTCAGTCATCTTGCCCATGTGGTATGATTTTCATGACTCAAGTGATTCAAAATCAAGTGAGTCCAAATGATCCATCTGCATGGAGTTTCTTCATGCGCACATAGCAATACACATGGTTCGCATGTCTCAAACTTTTCAAAAACGAGTGAGTCCAAAGATCCATCAACATGGAGCTTCTTCATGCGTTTTATACCAATATGACTCAAATGGCTGTGCCACAAGTAGGTGGTACTATCATTACTATCTTATATCTTTTGGAATGAACATGTGTATCACTACGATCGAGATTCAATAAACCATTCATTTTAGGTGCAAGACCATTGAAGGTATTATTCAAATAAACAGAGTAACTATTATTCTCCTTAAATAAATAATCGTATTACGATAGACATAATCCAATCATGTCTATGCTCAACGCAAACACCAAATAACAATTATTTAGGTTTAACACCAATCTCGATGGTAGAGGGAGTATGCGATGCTTGATCACATCAAGCTTGGAAACAGTTCCAACACATATCGTCATCTCACCTTTAGCTAGTCTCCGTTTATTCCGTAGCCTTTTATTTCGAGTTACTAACACTTAGCAACCGAATCGGTATCTTAATACCTTGGTGCTACTAGGAGTACTAGTAAAGCACACATTTAATTCAGTGTATATCCAATATACTTCTATCAACCTTGCCAGCCTTCTCATCTACCAAGTATCTAGGGTAGTTCTGCTTCAGTGACCATTCCCTCATTACAGAAGCACTTAGTCTCGGGTTTGGGTTCAACCTTGGGTTTTTCACTAGAGCAGCAACTGTTTTGCCATTTCATGAAGTATCCCTTCTTGCCCTTGCCCTTCTTGAAACTAGTGGTTTTACTAACCATCAACAATTGATGCTCCTACTTGATTTCTACTTTCGTGGTGTCGAACATCGCGAATAGCTCAAGAATCATCATATCTATCCCTGTTATGTTATAGTTCATCACGAAGCTCTAGTAGCTTGGTGGCAATGTCTTTGGAGAAACATCACTATCTCATCTGGAAGATTAACTCCCACTCGATTCAAGTGATTGTTGTACCCAGACAATCTGAGTACAAGCTCAACGGTTGAGCTTTTCTCCATTAGTTTGCAGGTTAAGAAACTTGTTGGAGGTCTTATACCTTTGACGTGGGCACGAGCCTGAAATCCCAATTTCAGCCCTCGAAACATCTCATATGTTCCGCGACGTTTCAAAATCGTCTTCGGTGCCTCAATTCCAAACCGTTTAACATTACTAAACTATCATGTAGTTATCAAAACGTGTATGCCAAATGTTCACAACATCCACAGACGACGTTCGAGGTTCAGCACACCGAGTGGTGCATTAAGGACATAGGCTTTCTACGCATCAATGAGGACAATCCTCAGTTTACGGACCCAGTCCGCATATTTGCTACTATCAACTTTCAACTAAATTTTCAGTAGGAACATATCTAAAATAGTAGAACTAAAGCGCGAGCTACGACATAATTTGCAAAAACCTTTTGACTATGTTCAGGATAATTAAGTTCATCTTATGAACTCCTACTCAGATAGACATCCCTCTAGTCATGTAAGTGATTACATGATCCGAGTCAACTAGGCCGTGTCCGATTATCACGTGAGACGGACTAGTCATCATCAGTGAACATCTTCAAGTTGATCGTATGTACCATACGACTCATGCTCGACCTTTCGGTCTCTTGTGTTCCAAGGCCATGTCTGTACATGCTAGGCTCGTCAAGTCAACCTAAGTGTTTCGCGTGTGTAAATCTGGCTTACACCCGTTGTATGTGAACATTAGAATGTATCACACCCGATCATCACGTGGTGCTTCGAAACAACGAACTTTTGCAACGGTGCACAGTTAGGGGGAACACTTTCTTGAAATTTTAATGAGGGATCATCTTATTTACTACCGTCGTTCTAAGCAAATAAGATGCATAAACATGATAAACATCACATGCAATCAAAAAGTGACATGATATGGCCAATATCATTTTGCTCCTTTTGATCTCCATCTTCGGGGCTCCATGATCATCATCGTCACCGGCATGACACCATGATCTCCATCATCGTGTCTCCATGAAGTTGTCTCGCCAACTATTACTTCTACTACTATGGCTAACGGTTTAGCAATGAAGTAAAGTAATTACATGCGTTTATTTTGACTCGCAAGTCATACAATAAATTAAGACAACTCCTATGGCTCCTGCCGGTTGTCATACTCATCGAGATGCAAGTCGTGATTCCTATTACAAGAATATGATCAATCTCATACATCACATATCATTCATCACATTCTTTTGGTAGTATCACATCACATAGCATACCCTGCAAAAACAAGTTAGATGTCCTCTAATTGTTGTTTGCATGTTTTACATGGCTGCTATGGGTTTCTAGCAAGAACGTTTCTTACCTACGCAAAAGCCACAACGTGATATGCCAATTTCTATTTACCCTTCATAAGGACCCTTTTCATCGAATCCGATTCGACTAAAGTGGGAGAGACTGGCACCCGCTAGCCACCTTATGCAACAAGTGCATGTCAGTCGGTGGAAGCTGTCTCACGTAAGAGTACAAGTAAGGTCGGTCCCGGCCGCTTCATCCCACAATACCGTCGAAACAAGATAGGACTAGTAACGGTAAGCATATTGAACAAAATCAACGCCCACAACAACTTGTGTTCTACTCGTGCATAGAATCTATGCAATAAACCTAGCTCATGATGCCATTATTGGGGAACGTAGCAGAAATTCAAAATTTTCCTACGAGTCACCAAGATCTATCTATGGAGAGACTAGCAACGAGAGAGAGGAATGCATCTACATACCCTTGTAGATCGTGAGTGGAAGCTTTCAAGAGAACGAGGTTGAGGGAGTCGTACTCGTCGTGATCCAAATCACCGAAGATCCTAGTGCCGAACGGACGACACCTCCATGTTCAACACACGTGCAGCCCGGTGACGTCTCCCGTGCCTTGATCCAGCAAGGAGAGAGGGAGAGGTTGGGGAAGAATCCGTCTAGCAGCAGCACAACGGCGTGGTGGTGATGGAGGAGCGTGGCACTCCAGCAGGGCTTTGCCAAGCACCGCAAGAGACGAGGAGGGAGAGAGGTAGGGCTACGCCTTGGGAGAGTTCATCTCGTGTGTTTTGCAGCCCCCAATACTTCAAGTATATATAGGCGAAGGGGAGGGGCTGCGCCCCCATCTAGGGTTCCCTCCCTAGGGGTGGCGGCAGCCCCCAAAACCTATCTAGGGTGCGGCCAAGGGGGGAAGAGAGGGGGGCGCCCTAGGGTGGGCCTTAAGGCCCATCTGGACCTAGGGTTTTGCCCCCTCCCACTCTCCCTGCGCCTTGGGCCTTGGTTGGAGGTGAACCAGCCCACCTGGGGCTGGTACCCTCCCACACTTGGCCTACGCAGCCTTCTGGGGCCGGTGGCCCCACCTGGTGGACCCCCGGGACCCTCCTGGTGGTCCCGGTACGTTACCGATAGCACCCAAAACCTTTCCGGTGACCAAAACAGGACTTCCCATATATAAATCTTTACGTTCGGACCATTTCGGAACTCCTCGTGACATCCGGGATCTCATCCGGGACTCCGAACAACATTCGGTAACCATGTATATCTATTCCCTATAACCCTAGCGTCATCGAACCTTAAGTGTGTAGATCCTACGGGTTCGGGAACCATGCAGACATGACCGAGACAACTCTCCGGCCAATAACCAACAGCGGGATCTGGATACCCATGTTGGGTCCGACATGTTCCACGATGATCTCATCGGAAGAACCACGATGTCAAGGATTCGATCAATCCCGTATACAATTCCCTTTGTCTACCGGTATAGTACTTGCCCGAGATTCGATCGTCGGTATCCCGATACCTTGTTCAACCTTGTTACCAGCAAGTCTCTTTATTCGTTCCATAACACATCATCCCGCGATCAACTCCTTGATCACATTGTGCAAATTATGATGATGTCCTACCGAGTGGGCCCAGAGATACCTCTCCGTCACACGGAGTGACAAATCCCAGTCTCGATTCGTGCCAACCCAACAGACACTTTCAAAGATACCCGTAGTGCACCTTTATAGCCACCCAGTTACGTTGTGACGTTTGGCACACCCAAAGCATTCCTACGGTGTCTGGGAGTTGCACAATCTCATGGTCTAAGGAAAAGATACTAGACATTAGAAAAGCTCTTAGCATACGAACTACACAATCTTGTGCTAGGCTTAGGATTGGGTCTTGTCCATCACATCATTCTCCTAATGATGTGATCCCGTTATCAATGACATCCAATGTCCATGGTCAAGAAACCGTAACCATCTATTGATCAACAAGCTAGTCAACTAGAGGCTTACTAGGGACATGGTATTGTCTATGTATCCACACATGTATCTGAGTTTCCTATCAATACAATTCTAGCATGGATAATAAACAATTATCATAAACAAGGAAATATAATAATAACCATTTTATTATCGCCTCTAGGGCATATTTCCAACATTCCTATCCTATTCTTGTCTATTTCCTATCCCTGCATTGTTGGAATCCTCCAATTCAAACGAGCCCTTACAGAATTACTTCTCTTACAGATAGTTGTCAAAGAAAACCTTGCGTGGTTTGTCCCACTCCTACTGTGCCGTCGTCCACCCCAGCTCAGTTGCTCCAATGACAGAAGGGTCCAGCACAGCAGGGATCCGGCCTCCAGACTGTCTTTCGCCGCCTCAGATCTTCTTCCCCGCCACCGGCAGTCATGAAAACTGCATTACCATCATCAACCGAGCAGATGACCTCGAGGACTACATGGGTCCGCAAGAGAGGTCGCTCTCTTTCGTGTCTGCTTACATTATGCATCACTTAATATTACATGCTACTTTATCGTCCTGTTCACCGATTAGACTCTAAGTCAGCTCCAAACTAATGGTCAAACTTGAGTTTTTAAATGGTTGTGGGGTACATATCGGGGCCGCAATCAATAGTATCTATCTACTATCTGGTTAGTCTCCGGTGTCTACTATGAGTTTCATGTTGGGTGGGAAACAAATAGTAAAGAAGCCATTATCTGTATTTTTAACTGAAGCCATTATCTGCCTGCTATTATTGGTTTTGGGTCTATCCACAGGTTGCTACCATCACTCTAGATTTCTGCATGCACTCCTTACATAATCTCACTATGTTTTATTCCCATGCATGACAGTTATTGTAAACAATGGAACTGAACAGGTAGAGCAAAAGAGACGAGCCTTGCGTGGCAATAAAATTTCATGCAGACGTTGCTCCATGGTAGGCGCAAAGGCAGCCCCCCTCCACGCATTTCGGATTGTAATCGAGAGGAAGATATATGTTCCGAGGGGGATTCAAAAGGAGAAGACAACTCCTATTTACCCCCTGAGGTATTCGCTCTAACTTGGCATGCTGATGTTGGTTATATCATGCATATGGTGCCTTGCATTGCTTACCTTATACATCAAATATGTCATCTGCTTAGTTTAGACATCCTTTGTGCAAATGCCATCTGTTTAGTTTATTCATCGTTTATGTGAATTATGCAACACCATCTTGTTTAGCCAGACATCATATATGTGAATTTTGCATGCCATCCTGCTTAGCCAGTCATCTTATATGAAAATTATATCAGGCCATCCTTTTTTTCGTTACATATTACATTTGTCAACAATGTTAGTACATTCAACTGCTCTTCGTGTGCATCAACCATTTGACACGATGATGGCAAATTCTGGAGTGAAAACAAGGTCTTCAGAGCAGACTACGCTATCTGACGAAGCGCATATCTTGCTGGTTACAAATAGCTCCTCAGAGGAGGATTCAGAGAAAGATGACCAGTCCTATCCCCCCCCCGAGGTGTATGCTCTAACTTGGGAGGGTTATGTTGCTCATATCGTGTGTATGGTGTCTCACATTGCTATGCCATTTGATTAGTTTAGACATGCTTTGTGTGAATGCCACCTGTTCAGTGTCTAATTACCATATATGTGATTATGCATTGCCATCTTGTTGCAAGACATTATATATGTGAATTATACAATGCTATCTTGTTGCAAAGGCATTATATATGTGAATTATGCAATGCCATGATGTTTAGCCAATCATCATGTATGTGAATTATATCATGCTATCATTTTTTTGTATTACGTGTTCCATTTGTCGATAATGTTTGTATATTCAACTACTCTTCCTGTGCATCAGCCATTTGAAGCGGTGATGGAAGTATCTGGAGTGAAAACATGGTATTCAGAGCAGACAATGCTACCTGCTGAAGCAGACATCTTGCGTGTTACAGAGAGCTCCTCAGAGGAGGATTCAGAGACTGATGACCAGTCCTATTTCCCCCCTGAGGTCTATGCTCAAACTTGGCAGGGTTATATTACCCATGTCATGCATGTTGTCTTGCATTTCTTAGTTTTTACATCATATATGGATTGCCATCTGCTTACTTGCTTACTATATAAATCATATATTTGAATTATATCATGCCATCATGTTTACACAGTACATACACATCATCTATCTGAATTATGGCATGGCAACCCATTTAATAAAGACATCATATAGTTATATCATCTAATCCTGTTTAGTGTTTACAGTCATCATATTTTGAATTATGGCATTCTATCCGTGAATGTATGTGAATTATGGCATGCCAACCTATTTAATAAACACATTATATAGTTATATCATGTCATCTTGTTTACATAGTCATCATATTTTGAACTATGTCTTTCCATGTTTTTTAGTTAGCCATCATAATGTGAAATTGTGTCATGCTATCATGTTTAGTTAGCCATCATATATGTGAAATTGTGTCATGCTATCCTGTTTGGTTAGACAACATAAATATGAATTATTTCATGCCCTCTTTTATTCCCCACTATCCATTGCACCTGTCTATCATACAATGTCTATACTTTCAATTACTTTTCTTGTTTATCAGCCATTTGAATTGGAGGGGGTGATTGCAATATCTAAGGGAGTAACAACACGGTCTTCAGAAAAGATAGTGCTACCAGTTGATGCAGATAGAACCACGGTTGTACTTGCCCAAGGACCAGATTCACCACACATAACCCAAACTCTCGCAGATTGTACCCCTACCCAGTTGGACAGAGAACCAGCTACACCCCTTCTAACCCCAACCCCGACAAATAGTAACCCAGTTCCAGTTGACACAGCACTGTCTCCACCACAGAGCACCCAAACACGAGCAGTTAGTAAGGGAGCTGCAGTGCCCAAAGCATGAGGACCACCAGTCTGAATCCAAACTCAACGCTTAAAGGAGAAGAAGATTTCTCCTCAGGTCAGGTTCTGTAGCTATGGTTCATACTCCTTTGCTCTTGCATTACTATATTTACTCATATCAACTATTTTCAAAATTTGAAGGATGGAATTGAAACTCCAATGGTGCAACAGGTATGTTTTAAACCTGTTTCTTTAACTGGTTTGCTGTTGTAACCAGCTCTATGTTGATTTCAGTTTCAATTGAATAAACAGTTATGTTCTCATGTCATGCACATTAAAAGTGTTGTTATTGCTCTATAGTTTCCCACACTTATATTCTGTCTATTCTGCTTTGTCTTGAACAAATATTATTTGAACTATGTCCCTATCTTGATTTGGCAACAAAAACTAGAATGGTATAGACCATAAAGTGACCATGGTACATAGATATATGTTTGTTTCATGATGTTATCCTGTCCACTTTACTACTGAACTCATTTACCAAAATGAGTTTCAGATACAACATGGTAAACCTGTGATGTGTCTGCTTGTTTCTCTTTTAGACTGCGGACAATATATTGGAGAACAGTACCACGTTATGCAATGGTAAAGGAAGTAATACAGATAAGGTTCAAGATAGTGAGACATCCCTGTTGGTCTCCAAGAAAGATGATAAAAACTATCTTGACGATAGTGAGAGAACCCAAACGTCCTGTCTTGATGTAGTGTTCGAGTTACTGGCCACTACTGCTGGCACAAGCTCTTCGAACTCGCTACCTGAATCATTTCGTCTTCTTGAGTCTCAACTTCAAGTTGAAAGACATCGATCAGATGTGCTGCGACAGGAAGCTGAAGGACCGATGAAGCCCCTGCAGAATTCAGATGCATATTTCATGGTGCAACAGCAAGCGCTCGAGGATTTAAGCGCCAAACAAGAGAAAGTTAATAAGCTTGCTAAGCATCTTGCCAACATTATGGGTACCCAGGATATTGTTTCTTGAGATCTTATGAAGTGGTTTCAGTTCTGGATTTGTTTTGCTGCGGCGTTTATTTACGCTGGTCGCCAACTTTGACAACCAGTGTATATGATATGCTGCTTTGTTCCCTATATTTGCACTGGTGGCGAACTTTGATGCCCAGTGGATGTAATATGTGTAATAGCCGTGATAGCCTAGCGTTAGTTGCTTGCTTATTTATTTCCTTGTTGTCTTGTTTATTTGTTTGCTTGTAGTCATTGCGGTTCTTTTTCCACGGTTTGCTAGTGGCTGCAATAACCTATTTTTTAAAACTAGGCCACAATAACCATGGGCTAATATTTACTGTAGTGACACTGGGCCTCCTACGGGCCATAGAAATAGTGGGCCTTCTACGGACCGTAGAAACAATGGGCCTTCTACGGGCCGTAGGAACAATGGGCCTTCTACGGGCCGTATCATCAATGGGCCTTATACGGGTCGTATGGTTGATTGGCCAAACATGGGCCAAACATACCGCCTTATGGTCGTAAACGGGCTAGAGTTGGAATCGTCCGTTCATGGGCCGACCATAACGGGCCATCGTTAATAGGCCGTATTTGATGACGCTATGAAAACGGCCCAATGTATTAATGAACCACAAACGGGCCGACTGTAACCATGGGCTGAAGTTGGCCCACAAGCAGAAAATGACAGTAACGGCCCGTAAGTAAACGAATGCTGGAAATGAGCCCAAGAATAAATGGGCTCTGAGAAGGCCGAAAGATAACATGGGCTGGAGACAGCCCAACGGAATAACGGGCCGTTAATGGGTATGAAGTGATACACTGTTCATTACGGGCCAGTTTCAGCACGGGCCGTTAATGGGTGTAAAGTGATACACTGTTCATTAAGGGCCAGTTTCACCGCGGGCCGTTAATGGGCCAAGAGTTACAAAGGGCCTCATATGGGCCGAAAGACGTCATAGGCCATACATGGGCCATAAGTGAAAAAGGGATGGAATCATATTGGATGGCCCAGATGACGCTACTAGGCCTAATTCGGATGGGGCGTAACGGGCCTTGGGTTAGTGGGCTGTAAATGGGCTATATGCGAACATGCCGTTAACAGGCTTTCCATGGGCCGGCCCGCCACCTTTTGACCAAGTCAAACGGGCTGGCCTTTTCACATGAATGGGCCTCTATTGGGCCGTGCCACATGTCGACGTATCATAGGCGCCTTCTGTCCAATGAGTGGATGACATCTGTCCCAACGATGAGCCGACACGTGTTTCCTCCAGCCAATGATGATTTTACACATGGAAAATCCCCATTGGCCGGATCTATTAATGGGTTATCGGATCCAAAACCCAACCCGATGGCTTAACAGCGTTCCGTTACGGTGGATGCCACGTGTCGGTCACCCTTGATGGAAGCACTTCTGTGACGCGCGATTTATCGTCATGGAAGTGGACACTTCCGTGATGATAATTTTGGTAATGCCATGGAACACTTCTACGACAACACATGTATGACTATCTTGATTCTGTCATAAAATCGTCATGGATGTACATGCATGACAAAAAACGCGACCTACTGTGACCAACACATATCATCACGGAAGTGAATTTTTTTTGTAGTGATGAGATTGTGCAACTCCTGGATACCGTAGGAATGCTTTGGGTGTACCAAACGTCACAACATAACTGGGTGGCTATAATGGTACACTACAGGTATCTCTGAAAGTGTCTGTTGGGTTGGCACAAATCGAGACTGTGATTTGTCACTCCGTATGACAAAGAGGTATCTCTGGGCCCACTCGGTAATGCATCATCATAATGAGCTCAATGTGACTAAGTAGTTAGTCACGGGATCATGCATTACGGAAGGAGTAAAGTGACTTGCCGGTAACGAGATTGAACGAGGAATTTGGATACCGACGATCGAATCTCGGGCAAGTAACGTACCGATTGACAAAGGGAATTGTATACGGGATTGATTGAATCCCCGACATCGTGGTTCATCCGATGAGATCATTGTGGAACATGTGGTAGCCAACATGGGTATCTAGATACCACTATTGGTTATTGTCTGGAGAACGTCTAGGTCATGTCTGCATTGTTCCCCAACCCGTACGGTCTACACACTTAAGGTTCGGTGACGCTAGAGTTGTTATGGGAAATTGTATGTGGTTACCGAAGGTTGTTCTGAGTCCCGGATGAGATCTCGGATGTCACGAGGAGTTGTGGAATGGTCCGAAGGTGAAGATTTATATATGGGAAGTCCAGTTTCAGTCACCGGAATGGTGTCGGGGGTTATCGGTATTGTACTCGGACCACTGGAAGGTGTCCGGAGGTCCACCGGGTGGGGACACCTGCCCCGGGGGACTTAATGGGCTGAGTATGGGAGGGAACCAGCCCCTAGTGGGCTGGCGCACCCCTCCCCAAGGGCCCAAGGCACCTAGGGTTGGAAACCCTAGGGGAGGGGGCACCTCCACCTTGCTTTGGGGGCAAGCCTCCCCTCCTGGCCGCCGCCCCCCTTCTAGATGGGATCTAGAGTTGCCGACCCCCTCTCCCCTTCACCCTATAAATAGAGGGAGGGTGGGAGGGCTGCAGCACCCTTCCCTTGGCGCAGCCCCTCCCTCCCCAACACCTGCTCCTCCTCCGTAGAGCTTGGCGAAGCCCTGCAGAAATACCACAAGATCCACCACCACGCCGTCGTGCTGCCGGAGCTCACCCTCAACTTCTCCTCTCCCCTTGCTGGATCAAGAAGGAGGAGACGTCCCCGGGCTGTACGTGTGTTGAACGCGGAGGCGCCGTCCGTTCGGCACTAGATCGGATCTTCTGCGATTTGAATCGCCACGAGTATGACTCCATCATCCGCGTTCTTGTAACGCTTCCGCTTAGCGATGTTCAAAGGTATGAAGATGCACACCCTCTCTCTCTCTCTCGTTGCTAGAATCTCCATAGATTGATCTTGGTGATGCGTAGAAAATTTTGAATTTCTACTACGTCGCCCAACACCGACATGCCTGATGATCGTGACTCGGGCCCCTCGCCCTCTGCTGGGGCGCCTTTCCCTCTCGCATAGGAAGGCGCGCCCGACGCCTGATACGTCTCCAACGTATCTATAATTTTTTATTGTTCCATGCTATATTATTATCTGTTTTGAATAATTATGGGCTTTATTATACACTTTTATATTACTTTTGGGACTAACCTATTAACCGGAGGCCCAGCCCGTATTGCTGTTTTATTGCCTGTTTCAGTATTTCAAAGAAAAGGAATATCAAACGGAGTCCAAACAGAATGAAACCTTCGGCATCATGATTTTTTGGAAGAATATCATCCTAGAGGCTTGGAGATCAAGTCAGAAGACCTTCGAGGAGCCCAGGAGATAGGGGGCGCCCCCCACCCTACAGGGCGCGCCCCCCTGTCTCGTGGACCCCTCGAGCACCTCCCGACCGACTTCTTTCGCCTATATAGTCCCACGTACCCTAAAAACATCCACGGAGAAGATAGATCGGGAGTTCCGCCGCCGCAAGCCTCTGTAGCCACCAAAAATCTCTCGGGAGCCCTTCTCGGCACCCTGCCGGAGGGGGGATCCTTCACCGGTGGCCATCTTCATCATCCTGGCGCTATCCATGACGAGGAGGGAGTAGTTCACCCTCAAGGCTGAGGGTATGTACCAGTAGCTATGTGTTTGATCTCTCTCTCTCTCTCTCTCTCTCTCTCTCGTGTTCCCTCTATGGCACGATCTTGATGTATCCCGAGATTTGCTATTGTAGTTGGATCTTATGATGTTTCTCCCCCTCTACTCTCTTGTGATGAATTGAGTTTCCCCTTTATAGTTATCTTATCAGATTGAGTCTTTTATGAGAACACTTGATGTATGTCTTGCCGTGCTGATCTGTGGTGACAATGGGATATCATGTGCCTCTTGATGTATGTTTTGGTGACCAACTTGCGGGTTCCGCCCATGAACCCATGCATAGGGGTTGGCACATGTTCTTGACTCTCCAGTAGAAACTTTGGGGCACTCTTTGAAGTACTTTGTGTTGGTTGGATGAATCTAAGATTGTGTCATGCATATCGTATAATCATGCCCACGGATACTTGAGGTGACAATGGAGTATCTTGGTGACATTAGGGTTTTGGTTGATTTGTGTGTTAAGGTGTTATTCTAGTATGAACTCTTTAATAGATCGATCCGAAAGAATAACTTTGAGGTGGTTTCATACCCTACCATAATCTCTACATTTGTTCTCCGCTATTAGTGGCTTTGGAGTGACTCTTTGTTGCATGTTGAGGGATTGTTATATGATCAATCTATGTTATTATTGTTGAGAGAACTTGCACTAGTGAAAGTATGAACCCTAGGCCTTGTTTCCTATCATTGAAATACCGTTTACGCTCACTTTTACCACTTGTTACCTTGCTGTTTTTATAATTTCAGATTACAAAAACCTTTATCTACTATCTATTTTGCAGTTGTATCACCATCTCTTCGCCGAACTAGTGCACCTATACAATTTACCATTGTATTGGGTGTGTTGGGGACACAAGAGACTCTTTGTTATTTGGTTGCAGGGTTGCTTGAGAGAGACCATCTTCATCCTACGCCTCCTACGGATTGATAAACCTTAGGTCATCCACTTGAGGGAAATTTTCTACTGTCCTACAAACCTGTGCACTTGCAGGCCCAACAACGTCAACAAGAAGAAGGTTGTGTAGTAGACATCAAGCTCTTTTCTGGCGCCGTTGCCGGGGAGGTGAGTGCTTGAAGGTATATCTTTACATCTTGCAATCGAATCTTTTTGTTTCTTGTTTTATCACTAGTTTAGTTTATAAAATAAAACTACAAAAAAATCGAGTTAAGTTTGTCTCGTATGCTTCGTCTTTTTAATATATTTCGTGAGTTTGATGGAAAGGAAAATTGTGCTCAAGTGCTAGAAGAAGAATGCATTAGAATGCTTGATACTAAATCTTTGAATGATGAGCATGATTGCAATGTTGTTAGTATGAACTCCTTGAATATCCATAGTTTTAATGATGATTGCTCTAGTCATGATGAAAATATCTCTTATGAGCATGCCAACTTTTGTGGAGTGCATGTTTGCATGAACACACCTAATAGAGAAGATATTTATTGGAAGAGGCATAAGCATTTAGAAACTAAATGGTTGCAAGAAAGGCTAGATGTGAGTGCTGAAAATTGAAAATTCCTTTGCCGTACTTGTGAACTTTGCAATGAATGTGGTCATTTACATCTCCAATGCAAATTGTTTCATGATCGAATTGTGTCCAAAAATTGTGACGATTTGATCTCCCTTGCACATTACAATGAACTTAGTTTACTTTTGGGTTATGAAGATTTGAAAAGTTTACTTAAGGATCTTCCAGAATTTTCCCATAAGAAATTCCTTGATATTGATCTAGAAAAGATTTATATGTTTTGTGTGGAGAATTTCATTCAAAATCCTTATATTGCCAATTACATAAAGAAAAGAAAGCAAATAGAAGATGATGAGAATACTAATGAAAGGGAAGAGACTTCCCAATATCCTCCTATTATTTCTTATGATGAATCAGGTAACGAGGAGGAGCTTTCTATTCAACCAATCTCATCAATAAGGAGCTCAAAGAGGAAGGTCGAACCCACACATAATGTGAAGAAGAAAAATAAAATAAGGATCAACAAAGGTAGAAAGGTATCCCTCCCAAATGATGTTGCTCCTACTACTCATTGTGATGATGATAATTGCTTTACTATTGGTGTTATCCATATTTTTAACGATGAGAGTGATTATGCTGATGATATGAAAGGGCCCAAGCTTGGGGAAGATATATTTGATGAGTATGAAATATTTGAGAATATATTTGCTGAAATTAATGTTTGTCCCAAGCTTGGGGATGCTACGTTTAGTGAAGATGATATTTTTAGCATCCCAAGTTTTGATATGCAAAGTTGTTATGATGATAGCATGCCTCCTACCTATGATGATTATATTGATGAAAGTGGGTTCGGAAGAGTGTAAACTTTAGGAAGTTGTGATCCCACTATTTTGGAGGATGTTGAATTTTATTGTGATGAATATGAAAGTGGATTTGGAAGAGTGTCAACTTTATTTAGTGATTCCACTATCTTGGGAGAGGTTTCAATCGATTATGATGAGAACGAAGTTGCTACTTATGATGATTATTGTGATGAAACCTATGCTATAAAAGGTAGTAATGATTATATTTACAAATCTTGTCATGATTATGATTGCCCTTTCTCTGAACATTACTCTTTTAATGTGGAAACAATTTTTAGTGTTCAAGTCTCTTATGATACTCTCACTATTCCGAATGAGAAGAAATTTGCTCATGTGGAGAGTAGTAAATTTTATATGCTAGTAGATCATGAAAAGAATGCTTTAGGTGCTGGTTATATTGTTGAATTCATTCATGATGCTACTTAAAATTATTATGAGGAAGGAACATATGCTTGTAGGAATTGCAATAATGTCAAGTTTCCTCTCTATGTGTTGAAAATTTTGAAGCTATGCTTGTTTTACCTCCTTATGCTAGTTGATTATTGTTCCCATAAATTGTTTGCTCACAAAATCCCTATGCATAGGAAGTGGGTTATGCTTAAATGTG
The DNA here is from genome assembly GCF_002162155.2 of Triticum dicoccoides. NCBI lineage: Eukaryota > Viridiplantae > Streptophyta > Magnoliopsida > Poales > Poaceae > Triticum > Triticum dicoccoides. The sequence goes on from NC_041387.1 coordinate 493,282,726, forward strand.
CTAGTCATATTCTTCATGATGCTCCCGTTATGTTTCAATTCTTATCTTTTATGTGAGCATCATTGCCATCATCATGCCTAGCTAAAAAGGCATTAAAGAAAAGCACTTGTTGGGAGACAACCCAATATTTATCCTTACTGTTTTTGTGTGTCCACATGATTATGATACTGTAGTAATCATGTTTTATAGCTTTTGTTTCAATAAAGTGCCAAGTAGAACCTTTGGGAAGACTTGGGTGAAGTTTATATGATCTTGCTGTGAAAAACAGAAACTTTAGCGCTCACGAGATTAGCTGAAATTTTTTACTGGAGAGCGAGTTTAGGTTGATTCTTTTTGAAGATGATTAATAGACAAATTTCTCAGGTCCAGCAATTTATTTCATAATTTTTGGGGTTCCAGAAGTATACGTTTGATACAGATTACTACAGACTGTTCTGTTTTTGACAGATTCTATTTTCATTGTGTTGTTTGCTTATTTTGATGCATCTATGGCTAGTATTAAGTGGTATGAACCATAGAGAAGTTGGAATACAGTAGGTTTTACATCAATATGAATTTATAATGAGTTCATTACATTACCTAAGTGGTGATTTATTTTCTTATACTAACGGAGCTTACGAGTTTTGTTTTGAGTTTTGTGTGGTTGAAGTTTTCAAGTTTTGGGTAAAGATTCGATGGACTATAGAATAAGGAGTGGCAAGAGCCTAAGCTTGGGGATTCCCAAGGAACCCCAAGGTAATATTAAAGGACAACCAAGAGCCTATGCTTGGGGATGCCCCGGAAGGCATCCCCTCTTTTGTCTTTGTTCATCGGTAAGTTTACTTGGGGCTATATTTTTATTCGCCACATGATATGTGTTTTGCTTGGAGCATCATTTTATCCTGTTAGTATTTGCTTGATGATAGTTAGAATAATGTTTTGCACCTTTAGTTTCAATAAAAATGTCAAGGATAGCCTTTTCCATGCTTATTTTGCTAGTATACATGTTGCTGTTTGAAAACAGAAAGTTTACCGCCGTTGCAAAAATTCCCTAGAGAAGTCAGAGAAGGGTATAACGTTGAATGTTTTTGCATATTAAGCTCTGATAAATTTATTACAGTGGGAATTTTAGTTCATAATTTTTCGAGTCAGGGAAGTATTGATACCCTTGCATTCTTTACAGACTGTACTGTTTTGACAGATTGCTGTTATGGTTGCATTGTTTGCATATGTTTGCTTGTTTAATGATTCTATTTGAGGATATTAAATATGCAGAGACATTTAGTATGCAATGTTGAATAATAATTTAAGTGATTTTTTACAGTAGAAAATGATAAGGTTTTGCATTGGTTTATACTAACCTATCTCATGAGTTCTTGTTGAGTTTGTTGTGAATGAAGCTTTTGATAAAAAGAGAAACCATGATATGAGAGGAATTAAGGAAATACAAAAGTTCAAGCTTGGGGATTCCCAAGGCACCCCAAAATAATATTTCAAGAAGTCTCAAGCATCTAAGCTTGGGGATGCCCCGGTAGGTATCCCACCTTTCTTCTTCGGCAATCATCGGTTAGTATCAGTTGAGCCTAAGTTTTTGCTTCTTCACATGAGTTATGCTATCCTTGCATTGTCATTTTATTTTGCTTTTCTTGCTGTTTGAATAAGATACCAAGATCTTAAATTCTTTAATGAGAGAGAGTCTTTGCATAGTTGCATAATTATTTAGCTACTCTTTCATCTTCACTTATATCTTTCGGAGTAGTTTGTCGTTTGCTCTAGTACTTCACTTATATCTTTTAGAGCATGGCGGTGCTTATATTTTGAAGAAATTGCTAGTCTCGCATGCTTCACTTATATTATTTTGAGAGTCTTAAACAACATGGTAATTTGAATGAAAACTATCATAGGAAGTGAAATGGATGCTATGATCAACTTGATGCTTGATAATTGTTTTGAGATATAAAGGTAGTAATGTTAGGGTCATGCTAGTGGGTAATTATGAAATTGAGAAATACTTTTGTTAAAGTTGGCAAGTCCCGTAGCATGCACGTATGGTAAAAGTTGTGTGACAAATTTGTTGCATGAGGTGCTCTTTTGATTGTCTTCCTTATGAGTGGCAGTCGGGGACGAGCGATGGTCTTTTGCTACCAATCTATCGCTCTTGGGGCATGCATAGTAGTACTTTGCTTCGAGGGCTAAGTAGACTTTTGCAATAAGTATATGAGTTCTTTTTGACTAATGTGAGTCCATGGATATATGCACACTCATCCTTTCACTTTGCTAGCCTTTATTATTACCGTGCAACTTTCGCCGGTATCATAAACCCTTTATTTACCTTCCTCAAAACAGCCACCATACCTACCTATTATGGCATTTCCATAGCCATTCCGAGATATATTGCCATGCAACTTTCCACTGTTACATTTATTATGACATGTCCCATCATTGTCATATTACTTTTTGCATGATCATGTAGTTGACATCGTATTTGTGGCAAGGCCACCTTCATAATTTTCATACATGTCGCTCTTGATTCATTGCATATCCCGGTACACCGCCGGAGGCATTCATATAGAGTCATATCTTGTTCTAACTTTGAGTTGTAATTCTTGAGTTGTAAATCCATATAAGTGTGATGTTCTTCATTATTAGAGCATTGTCCTAGTGAGGAAAGGATGATCAAGGCTATGATTCCCCCACAAGTCGGGATGAGACTTCGGACTTTACAAAAGAAAAAAATGAGAAAAGAGAAAAAAATGATGAGAAAGGCCAAAAAGAAAAAAAAGAAAAGAAAAAAATAATAAAATGAGAGAAAAAGAGAGAAGGGACAATGCTAATATCTCTTTTTCCACACTTGTGCTTCAAAGTAGCACCATGATCTTCATGATAGAGAGTCTCCTATGTTGTCACATTCATATACTAAGTGGGAATTTTTCATTATAGAACTTGGCTTGTATATTCCAATGATGGGCTTCCTCAAAATGCCCTAGGTCTTCGTGAGCAAGCAAGTTGGATGCACACCCACTTAGTTTCTTTTGTTGAGCTTTCATATATTTATAGCTCTAGTGCATCCGTTGCATGGCAATCCCTACTCACTCACATTGATATCTATTAATGGGCATCTCCATATAGCCCGTTAATACGCCTAGTTGATGTGAGACTATCTTCTCCCTTTTTGTCCTCACAACCACCACCATATACCACCATAGTGCTATGTCCATGGCTTGCGCTCATGTATTGCGTAAGAGTTGAAAAAGCTTAAGCGCGTTAAAAAGTATGAAACAATTGCTCGGCTCATCATCGGGGTTGTGCATGATGGGAGTATTTTGTGTAATGAAAATGAAGCATGGCCTAACTATATGATTTTGTAGGGATAAGCTTTCTTTGGCTATGCTATTTTGATAGGACATGATTATTTGTTAGTATGCTTTGAAGCATTATTATTTTTATGTTTTATAAGCTTTTATATTGAATCATTTGGATCTGAACATTCATGCCACAATAAAGAGAAATTACATTGAGAATCATGCTAGGTAGCATTCCACATAAAAAATTCTGTTTTTATCATTTACCTACTCGAGGACGAGAAGGAATTAAGCTTGGGGATGCTTGATATGTCTCCAACGTATCTATAATCTTTGATTGTTCCATGCTATATTATTATCTGTTTTGAATGATTATGGGCTCTATTATACACTTTTATATTACTTTTGAGACTAACCTATTATCCGGAGGCCCAACCCATATTTCTGTTTTATTGCCTGCTTCAGTATTTCGAAGAAAAGGAATATCAAACAGAGTCCAAACGGAATGAAACCTTCGGCATCGTGATTTTTTGGAAGAATATCAGCCTGGAGGCTTGGAGATCAAGTCAGAAGACCCTCGAGGAGCCCAGGAGATAGGGGGCGCGCCCTCCCCCCTACAGGGCGCAACCCCCTGTCTCGTGGAGCCCTCGAGCACCTCCCGACCGACTTCTTTTGCCTATATAGTCCCACGTACCCTAAAAACATCCACAGAGAAGATAGATCGGGAGTTCCGCTGCCGCAAGCCTCTGTATCCACCAAAAACCTCTCGGGAGCCCTTCCCGGCACCCTGACGGAGGGGGGATCCTTCACCGGTGGCCATCTTCATCATCCTGGCACTATCCATGACGAGGAGGGAGTAGTTCACCCTCGAGGCTGAGGGTATGTACCAGTAGCTATGTGTTTGATCTCTCTCTCTCTCTCTCTCGTGTTCTCTCTCGTGTTCCCTCTATGGCACGATCTTGATGTATCCCGAGATTTGCTATTGTAGTTGGATCTTATGAAGTTTCTCCCCCTCTACTCTCTTGTGATGAATTGAGTTTCCCCTTTAGAGTTATCTTATCGGATTGAGTCTTTTATGATAAACACTTGATGTATGTCTTGCCGTGCTTATCTGTCGTGACAATGGGATATCATGTGCCTCTTGATGTATGTTTTGGTGACCAACTTGCGGGTTCTGCCCATGAACCTATGCATAGGGGTTGGCACACGTTCTTGACTCTCCGGTAGAAACTTTGGGGCACTCTTTGAAGTACGTTGTGTTGGTTGGATGAATCTGAGATTGTGTGATGCATATCGTATAATCATGCCCACGGATACTTGAGGTGACAATGGAGTATCTAGGTGACATTATGGTTTTAGTTGATTTGTGTCTTAAGGTGTTATTCTAGTACGAACTCTTTAATAGATAGATCCGAAAGAATAACTTTGGGGTGGTTTCGTACCCTACCATAATCTCTACATTTGTTCTCCACTATTAGTGGCTTTGGAGTGACTCTTTGTTGCATGTTGAGGGATTGTTATATGATCTATCTATGTTATTATTGTTGAGAGAACTTGCACTAGTGAAAGTATGAACCCTAGGCCTTGTTTCCTATCATTGCAATACCGTTTACGCTCACTTTTACCACTTGTTACCTTGCTGTTTTTGTAATTTCAGATTACAAAAACCTTTATCTACTATCTATTTTGCACTTGTATCACCATCTCTTCACCGAACTAGTGCACCTATACAATTTACCATTGTATTGGGTGTGTTGGGGACACAAGAGACTCTTTGTTATTTGGTTGCAGGGTTGCTTGAGAGAGACCATCTTCATCCTACGCCTCCTACGGATTGATAAACCTTAGGTCATCCACTTGAGGGAAATTTGCTACTGTCCTACAAACATGTGCACTTGCAGGCCCAACAACGTCTACAAGAAGAAGGTTGTGTAGTAGACATCAACGCCTCCTCAGATTGTGCTCGGGGGCTCTTCTTTGGAAGCCCTTTGACCTGGCCAATGTCACGAGGGAGGCGTTTGGGCACCATGTGGAGGCGTGTTTCAGCGCGAACTTTCAGGAGCAAGGTGTAGGGTGTAAGGCACCAAGCGCACAGGATTTAATCACGAGGGCGATCAAAGATCTTCAGGAGGCGCGGGCCATGCAAGGCAAGAAACGGCCCGCACCACCCAGCGCAGCCGTTCCTCAGGACGCGAGTGTGCGAGCTGCGCGTCTATGTCAACATCCCGGGCCTCAACAGAGCTGCTTCCCAAGAATTTTTCTGGCCGTCCAGCGTCGGCCGATGTGGAGGCCACCCCCATAGCTATGTCTGCATGAATTTCGGCCTGACAAGCGCGGTAGCCTCGCTCCAACTATGCATGCGTGATGCCCTGGTGTCTCATGAAGCCAGGCGCCAGGCAGTCCCGACGGAGGAGGAGCCGGAGCCTCCGGAGCCCCCCGAGGCTCAGGAGCTTGCTGTCTCATGAGGAGCAACTTCTATGGGGCGCATCTTCAGCTACTTCAACACTTCAACCCCAACGGTGCCAGGTGACTTTTTAGTTCATTCACTTGAGGGCGTCCCTCCGGCTGCATTATCCTTAAGCTGTCTGGGTCCGCCCCGCAGCGTGTATCATTTTGTGCATCTATCAGAACTGATTTCCCGCTTTTATAGGCTGCTATATGTTATCACCTGCATGTCCGGTGCTTCGCCATCATGAACGTCGTGCACCCTTTCGAACCCACCCGTGACCGCCTCATGATTAAGGCTGGCACGACGTCTATGCTCGGGTCCGTCCCTGCAGCATCGCTAAACCCAAGTGGCCGAGCTCTGTCTCGCGGGCCAGCCCCTGTACGTCACCTCCCATGGCCCTTGGTGCCTTATTCTCGCTTGACCTAATCTCGAGTGGATAAGTGAGGGCGCGTGGCATAGTGCCTCGCCATCGCGGGAGTTGCGCGCCGGTTGTCTTTCTTTGGGATCGATGCATGAGAAGTCTAGGCACGGCGTCTGTGCTCGGGTTCGTCCCAGCAGTGTCGACAAATCGAGTGGCTGAGCTCTGTCTGGCAGGACGGCCCCGTTCACGTCAATGCTACGTCTTGAGCTAGCGTTGGTTTTCCCCGAAGAGGAGAGGGTGATGCAGAAAGTGTACCGTAAGTATTTCCCTCAGTTTTTGAGAACCAAGGTATCAATCCAGTAGGAGGCTCCTCAAAAGTCCCACGCACCTACACAGACAAACTGAGAACTCGCAACCAACGCAATAAAGGGGTTGTCAATCCCTTCACGGCCACTTGCAAAAGTGAGATCTAATAGAGATAGTATGATAAGATAAATATATTTTTGGTATTTTATGATATAGATGCAAGAAAAGTAAAGATGCAAATAAAAGTAGATTGAAAGCAAATATGATAGGAGATAGACCCGGGGCCATAGGTTTCACTAGAGGCTTCTCTCGAGAGCATAAGTATTACGGTGGGTGAACAAATTACTGTCAAGCAATTGATAGAAAAACGAATAATTATGACGTTATCTAGGCATGATCATGTATATAGGCATCACATCCAAAACAAGTAGACCGACTCCTGCCTGCATCTACTACTATTACTCCACACATCGACCGCTATCCAGCATGCATCTAGAGTATTAAGTTCATAAGAACGGAGTAACGCTTTAAGCAAGATGATATGATGTAGAGGGATAAACTCATGCAATATGATATAAACCCCATATTGTTATCCTCGATGGCAACAATACAATACGTGTCTTGCAACCCTTTCTGTCAGTGGGTAAGATCTCCGCAAGATTGAACCCAAATCTAAGCACTTCTACCATGGCAATAAAGATCAATCTAGTAGGCCAAACCAAACCGATAATTCGAAGAGACTTGCAAAGATAACTCAATCATACATAAAAGAATTCAGAGAAGATTCAATTAATAACCATAGATAAATCTGAACATAAACTCACAATTCATCGGATCTTGACAAACACACCACAAAAAGTGATTACATCGAATAAATCTCCACAAGAGAGGGGGAGAACATTGCATTGAGATCCAAAAAGAGAGAAGAAGCCATCTAGCTAATAACTATGGACCCGTAGGTCTATGGTAAACTACTCACAACTCATAGGAGGGGCAAGGATGTTGATGTAGAGGCCCTCCGTGGTTGATTCCCCCTCCGGCAGAGTGCCGGCGAAGGCTCCAAGATGGGATCTCGCGGATACAGAAGGTTACAGTGGTGGAAATTGTGTTTCGTGGTACCCCTGGATGTTTTCGGGGTCCGTAGGTATATATAGGAGGAAAAAGTACGTCGGTGGATGCCCGAGGGGCCCACGAGACAGGGGGGTGCGCCCTACGGGGGGGGGGGGGGCTCCTATCTCGTGGGGCCCTCGGAGCTTTCTTGACTTTCACCCCAAGCTCTCTGGATCAGATTTATTCCAAAAATAACGCTCCCGAAGGTTTCATTCCGTTTGGACTCCATTTGATATTCCTTTTCTTCAAAATACTGAAATAGGCAAAAAAACAGCAATATGGGCTGGCCCTCCGGTTAGTAGGTTAGTCCCAAAAATGATATAAATATGTAAAATAAAGCCCATAAGCATCCAAAACAGGTAATATAATAGCATGGAACAATCAAAAATTATATATACGTTGGAGACGTATCAAGCATCCCCAAGCTTAATTCCTGCTTGTCCTCGAGTAGGTAAATGATAAAAAGAGAATTTTTGATGTGGAATGCTACCTAGCATAATTCATAATGTAATTTTCTTTTATTGGGGCATGGATGTTCAGATCCAAGTAATACAAAATAAAAGTTCATATTGACATAAGAAATAATAATACTTCAAGCATACTAAGCAAGTAATCATGTCTTCTCAAAATAGCATGGCCAAAAGAAAGTTATCCCTACAAAATCATATAGTCTGACTAAGCTCTATCTTCATCACACAAAGTATTTAATCATGCACAGCCCCGATGGCTAGCCAAGCAATTGTTTCATACTTTAATAATATCAAACTTTTTCAACTTTCACGCAATACATGAGCGTGAGCCATGGACATAGCACTATATGTGGAATAGAACGGTGGTTGTGGAGAAGACAAAAAAGGAGAAGATAGTCTCACATCAACTAGGCGTATCAATGGGCTATGGAGATGCCCATTAATAGATATCAATGTGAGTGAGTAGGGATTGCCATGCAACGGATGCACTAGAGCTATAAATATATGAAAGCTCAACAAAAGAAAACTAGTGGGGTGCATCCAACTTGCTTGCTCACGAAGACCTAGGGCATTTTGAGGAAGCCCATCATTTGAATATACAAGCCAAGTTCTATAATGAAAAATTCCCACTAGTAAATGGAAGTGACAACATATGAGACTCTCTATCATGAAGATCATGGTGCTACTTTGAAGCACACGTGTGGTAAAAGGATAGTAGCATTGTCCCTTCTCTCTTTTTCTCTCATTTTTTTATTTGGGCCTTTTCTCTTTTTTTATGGCCTCCCCTATTTTTTTCATCCGGAGTCTCATCCCGACTTATGGGGGAATCATAGTCTCCATCATCCTTTCCTCACTGGGACAATGCTCTAATAATGATGATCATCACACTTCTATTTGTTACAACTCAACAATTACATCTCGATACTTAGAAAAAAATATGAATCTATATGAATGCCTCTGGCGGTATACCGGGATATGCAATGAATCAAGAGTGACATGTATGAAAGAATCATGAACGGTGGCTTTGCCACAAATACAATGTCAACTACATGTTCATGCAAAAAGCAATATGACAAAAGTAATGTGTGTCATATGAACGGAACGGTGGAAAGTTGCATGGCAATATATCTCGGAATGGCTATGGAAATGCCATAATAGATAGGTATGGTGGCTGTTTTGCGGAAGGAGTATGGTGGGTGTATGGTACCAGCGAGAGTTGCACGATACAAGAGAGGCTAGCAATAATGGAGGGGTGAAAGGAGTGCGTATAATCCATGGACTCAACATTAATAAAAAGAACTCATATACTTGTTGTAAAAATTTAGAAGTCATCAAAAACCAAAGCACTACACGCATGCTCCTAGGGGGATAGATTGGTAGGAAAAGACCATCGCTCGTCCCGGACTGCCACTCATAAGGAAGACAATCAATAAATAAAATTGTGCTCCAACTTCATCACAAAGCGGTTCACCATACGTTCATGCTACAGGAATCACAAACTTCAACTCAAGCATTCTTTAAATCCATAATCACCCAACTAGCATGACTTTAATATTACTACCTCCATATCTCAAAACAATTATCAAGCATCAAATTGATCCTAGCATCCAATTCACTTCCTATGATAGTTTTTATTATACCCAACTTGGATGCTCATCATTCTAGGACCAACTTTGTAACAAAAGCAAATACCATGCTGTTCTAAGAGACTCTCAAAATGATATAAGTGACGCATGAGAGACTAGAAATTTCTATAAAATTAATCCACCACCATGCTCTAAAAGATATAAGTGAAGCATTAGAGCAAAAACTATCAAGCTCAAAAGATATAAGTGAAGCACATAGAGTATTCTAGCAAATTCTAATCAAATAGGCTTCTCAAAAAAGGTGTGTTACAGCAAGGATGATTGTGGTAAACTAACAAGCAAAGACCAATATAATACACAACGCTCCAAGCAAAACACATATCATGTAGTGAATAAAAATATAGCTCCAAGTAAAGTTACCAATGAACGAAGACGAAAGAGGGGATGCCTTCCCGGGGCATCCCCAAGCTTAGGATTTTTGCTATTCTTGAATATCTTGGGGTGCCATAAGCATCCCCAAGCTTAGGCTCTTGCCACTCTTTATTCCATAGTCCATAAAAGCTTTACCCAAAACTTGAAAACTTCACAACACAAAACTCAAGAGGAAATCTTATATGCTCCGTTAGTGAAAGAAAACAAAACCACCACATAAGGTACTGCAATGAACTCATTCTTTATTTATTTTGGTGTTAAACCTAATGTATTCCAACTTCATTATGGTTTATAAACTAATTTATTGGCCATAGATGCATTGAAATAAGCAAACAACACACGAAAAACAGAATCTGTCAAAAACAGAACAGTCTGTAGCAATCTGTAACTAACGCAAACTTCTGGAACTCTAAAAATCCTACCAAAATAGAACGCACTGGATAATTTGTTTATTGATCATCAGAAAAAAGAATCAACACAAAATCTCTTTTCTGTGATTTATTGAATGTTTTCTCGTGAGACCAAAGTTTCTGTTTTTCAGCAGAATCAAATCAACCATCATCATAGTTTATCCTATAGATTCTACTTGGCACAAACACTAAACAAAAGATAAAAACACATCTAAACAGAAAGTAGAAACAAAATTTAACCCTAAACAGGAACAAAAACAAAGAACATAAAAAAATTGGGTTGCCTCCCAACTAGCGCTATCGTTTAACGCCCCTAGCTAGGCATAAAAGCAAGGATAGATCTAACGAGTGCCATATTTGGCACTTGATTCATAAGTAGCATGCATGATAGATTCATAAGATAATTTGACTCTATTTCTTGGAAAGCGCTCCATGCCTTTCTTTAAAGGAAATTGGAATCTAATGTTCCCTTCCTTCATATCAATAATCGCACCAATCGTTCTAAGGAAAGGTCTACCAAGAATAATAGGGCAAGAAAGATTGCAATCTATATCAAGAACAATAAAATCTACGGGCACCAAATTTCTATTAGCAACAATAAGAACATCATTGATCTTTCCCATAGAATTTTTAATGGTGTAATCCGCAAGGTGCAAATTTAAAGAGCAATCATCAAGATCATGGAAGTCTAGAATATTGCATAAAGTTTTCGGAATTGTGGAAACACTAACACCCAAATCACACAAAGCAAAACACTCAAAATCTTTAATTCTAAACTTTATAGTAGGTTCCCACTCATCATTAAGTTTTCTAGGTATAGAAACTTCCAAATTAAGTTTTCATCATAAGATTGCATCAAGGCATCAACAATATGTTTGGTAAAAGCTTTGTTTTGACTATAAGCATGAGGAGAATTAACAATGGATTGCAACAAGGAAATACAACCTTTTAAAGTGCAATGATCATAATCAAGTTCTTTGAAATCTGAGATAGTAGGTTCAATATTATTAGAAGTTGAGGATTCTCCGATCTCTCTTTTACCAAATTTAGCATTAAGATCTAAAGACTCCGAATTTTTGGGACGCCTTCTAGGAAAAGTTGATTCATCATCCGTCCCATAATCATCAAAATTCATATTGCAAAACATAGATCTAATAGGAGATGTATCAATAACTTTAAGATCCTCATCATTATTTTCATGTAGATTAGAAGAACACGCTTTTATAAAGCTTTCCTTTTTAGCATGCAATCTAGCGGTTCTTTCCTTGCACTCGTCAATGGAGATTCTCATTACTTTGAGAGACTCATTGATATCATGCTTAGGAGAAGAAGATCCAAGTTTAAGAGAATTAACATCAAGCGAAAGTTTATCAACGTTCCTAGCCAAATCATCAACTTCGAGCAATTTTTCTTCAAGCAAAGCATTAAAATTCTTTTGAGAAATCATAAATTCTTTCACACTATTCTCAAAATCAGAGGGCATCTTATTAAACTTACCATAAGAATTGTTGTAGGAATTTCCATAATTATTAGAGGGATTACTAGGGAACGGTCTAGCATTAAAATTTCCTCTATAAGCATTGTTTCCAAAATTATTCCCACCAACAAAATTCACATCCATAGATTAATTATTATACTCAATCAAAGAAGACAAAGGCATATCATTGGGATCAAGAGGAGTATTTTTAGTAGCCAACATCTTCATAAGTTCATCCATCTTTCCACTCAAAACATTGATTTCTTCTATAGCATGCACTTTTTTACTAGATGATCTTTCGGTGTGCCATTGAGAATAATTAGCCACAATATTATCAAGCAATTTTGTAGCATCTCCTAATGTAATTTCCATAAACGTGCCTCCCGCGGCCAAATCTAAGAGATTTCTAGAAGCAAAGTTCAATCCGGCATAAAAATTTTGTATGACTATATATAAATTCAAACCATGAGTAGTGCAATTACGAAGCATCAATTTCATTCTTTCCCAAGATTGGGCAACATGATCATGATCAAGTTGTTTAAAATTCATAATATCATTCCTAAGAGTGATGATCTTAGCGGGAGGAAAATACTTAGAGATAAAAGCATCTTTGCACTTGTTCCAAGAATCAATACTATTTTTAGGCAAAGATGAAAACCAAACTTTAGCACGATCTCTAAGTGAAAATGGAAATAACTTCAATTTGACAATATTGTTATCCGTATCTTTCTTCTTTTGCGTGTCACACAAGTCAACAAAATTGTTTAGATGAGTAGCGGCATCTTCACTAGGAAGGCCGGCGAATTGATCTTTCATAACAAGATTCAACAAGGCAGTATTGATTTCACAAGACTCAACATCATTAAGAGGAGCAATCGGAGTACTAAGGAAATAATTATTATTGGTATTCGTGAAATCACACAACTTGATATTATCTTGTGCCATGGCAACAAGTAATCCAACACACAAGCAAACAGAAAACGGCAAACGGAAAAAGGCGAAAGAAAGAGAGGAGGAGATTGGGAAAGAGAGGGCGAATAAAACGGCAAGGGTGAAGTGGGGGAGAGGAAAACGAGAGGCAAATGGCAAATAATCTAAATGCGAGGGAGATGAGTTTGTGATGGGTACTTGGTATGTATTGACTTGAGCGAAGACCTCCCCGGCAACGGTGCCAGAAATCCTTCTTGCTACGTCTTGAGCTAGCGTTGGTTTCCCCCGAAGAGGAGAAGGCGATGTAGCAAGTGTAGCGTAAGTATTTCCCTCAGTTTTTGAGAACCAAGGTATCAATCCAGTAGGAGGCTCCTCAAAATTCCCACGCACCTACACAAACAAACTGAGAACTCACAACCAACGCAATAAAGGGGTTGACAATCCCTTCACGGCCACTTGCGAAAGTGAGATCTAATAGAGATAGTACGATAAGATAAATATATTTTTGGTATTTTATGATATAAATGCAAGAAAAGTAAAGATGCAAATAAAAGTAGATTGAAAGCAAATATGATAGGAGATAGACCCGGGGGCCATAGGTTTCACTAGAGGCTTCTCTCGAGAGCATAAGTATTATGGTGGGTGAACAAATTACTGTCAAGCAATTGATAGAAAAGCGAATAATTATGACGTTATCTAGGCATGATCATGTATATAAGCATCACATCCAAAACAAGTAGACCGACTCATGCCTGCATCTACTACTATTACTCCACACATCGACCGCTATCCAGCATGCCTCTAGAGTATTAAGTTCATAAGAACAGAGTAACGCTTTAAGCAAGATGATATGATGTAGAGGGATAAACTCATGCAATATGATATAAACCCCATCTTGTTATCCTCGATGGCAACAATACAATACGTGTCTTGCAACCCTTTCTGTCAGTGGGTAAGATCACCGCAAGATTGAACCCAAAGCTAAGCACTTCTTCCATGGCAAGGAAGATCAATCTAGTATGCCAAACCAAACAGATAATTCGAAGAGACTTGCAAAGATAACTCAATCATACATAAAAGAATTCAGAGAAGATTCAATTAATAACCATAGATAAATCTGAACATAAACTCACAATTCATCGGATCTTGACAAACACACCACAAAAAGAGATTACATCGAATAAATCTCCACAAGAGAGGGGGAGAACATTGTATTGAGATCCAAAAAGAGAGAAGAAGCCATCTAGCTAATAACTATGGACCTGTAGGTCTGTGGTAAACTACTCACAACTCATTGGAGGGGCAAGGATGTTGATGTAGAGGCCCTCCATGGTTGATTCCCCCTCCGGCAGAGTGCCGGCGAAGGCTCCAAGATGGGATCTCGCGGATACAGAAAGTTACGGTGGTGGAAATTGTGTTCCGTGGTGCCCCTGGATGTTTTCGGGGTCCGTAGGTATATATAGGAGGAAGAAGTACGTCGGTGGATGCCCGAGGGGCCCACGAGACAAGGGGGCGCACCCTAC